>NW_011887773.1:560376-592295 GCF_000806365.1 Fopius arisanus | reverse complement strand
CCTTGCCGGGCACGTATTCGGCAGATGACTCCTGGGCACTCCACGGTATCCATCCGGTAATTCCCTCCCCGCTGCCTCTAATGGATTAATTACTCCTTATTCTATGGCTATCTATTGTACTTTCTGCTGGGTATTTCCCGTCATTATTCGCGCTTCTATTTTTCTGCTCTCTCTCATTCACGCTTTCATTCATTCCTTACCTTCCCGCCGGCCGTTACAATTATTCTCTTTTCTCTTTCTCTTAATTATTTACATTTCAATATTCCCTCGTTGTTCGCGCGGGTGATGAATTTGGCGTTCATCACACACTCCCCTTCCCAGACGAGGCGTATGCCGAGCAGCACTCGTCCTTCCTTTTTTCGGGTGGACTAGGTGGCGGTGTCCTCCCCGCGTTCGGCTCGCGGGGACGTCTGTGGCGTGGATGTTGGGCCATCGTGGGTGCCTGGGTTGGTCGATGAGCGGCCGAGACCAGGTCGCTCGGCCGGTGATGTGGGGTCGCCGTCTAGCAGTCCCTCGGGCGGCCATCACTTGGGGCCGCCCCGGGGGGTTGCTGCCAGACGACGAATTTTATTTTTCGGTAGTTGATTGGGCGGTATCCTGTCAGGGAACGGTACGGTGGGCGACGCACATCGGGGTCGACCTTCACCGTCTTCTCGGTGGTATTCCGGTACTTGCCAGGGAGGGGTGGCTGACCACGGTCCTGGTTGTTTAGCGCCGGTGGTTCCTCTCCTCAGAGCGCTGGCGGGCCCTGCGGCGATTAAGGTCCTCGCGGAGGCCTTGCCGGTGTACCTCCGGGTCGGGCTTGGGACGTCTGCCTCTCCCGGCTCGCTCCCGTCTCCGACCGTTGCCCTCCTCTTCTGTCGGCGGCACGTTGAGACCGAGGGAGGGGACATACTGTCCCCGGGCCCTCCAGGTCGCCTCGCAGGTGGGGCAGTTGGAGAGGCGTTTTCCCCTGTGGCCACAGCGTCGGCAGAACTCCCCCAGTGGGATGGGACACGTTGCGTACCGGTGATCCAGCGACTTGCAATTCCAACAGACCGGCGTCAGTGGTGGCGGCCCGGTCGAAGGAAGCCTCGAGTGGCCGGCCTGTCCGCCGGCGCCGGGGTGGGATGTCGCTGGAGTAGGTGGGCTGGTGGTGGCCTCTTCGCGGCGTGGCTGGGCCGCCGCGGTGGTGCACGGCGCGGGGGATGCGTGGTGGGTGTGGGGGACGACTCCAGGTGAGGGTCGGCCAGCGATAATCCTCTCAATCGTCCGCGGGCGCCGTAGCCTCCTTTTCTGGCTACTCGAGAGGGGGACCCTCGGTTCGGCTCCCTCCGTGCGGGTGGACGTCTGGGGCTCGGGTTCCGCGGTACCCTCCGTAGCTCTGGCTGTCATGAGGTAGATCGGGCCCTCTTCCGCCTCCACCAGGTCGGCCCACGAGACGGTACCTGGTTGGCCACTGGCCGACTCAGCCCCGAGGTCCAGGTGGCTCTCCGCCGGGGGATGCCACCCGGGCTCACGGGGGGAGCCAGGGGCTTGCTCCAGGTGCGACATGGGGGCGTCCGAGTCGGGCTGCACCTCCATACTGGAGGGCGGCCTCAGGCTCTCACACCTCGCCGGTTGTTCCCCGGTGATGCTCTCGGTAGCCGGCCCCCGAGGGCCGGGCGGTATGTTTTCGCCCGATGCCAGGTCACACTGCACCCCGGTCTCACTGGTCAATATCCCGAAGGAGATGGTCTCGGTGGCGGCGTCCTTGGGTATTTCCCCGGGGGGTGGGCAGGGTGCGTTCTGGGGCCCGGGGTACCCGGCGATGGTGCCTCGCTCCAGATACCACAGCTGCTCGGCGAGGCAGCAGTGTACTCCCACGGGGGTGGCCCTCAGGATCAGCTGGATGAGGTCTGGGAAGAATGTGGGGAACTGTTTCGCCAACCAGCGCATGGTGGTGGGGTGGTGCTGCAGCGGGGCCCACAGGGGACCGGTGGGCATGGGCGCCAGGAACCGTATGGTTCCGGCGGCGTCGATCGCCCGGTCGGTGTCTTCGAGGAAGTGCCCGTGCTGATCCCCTCGGCGGTGGGTCGCTTTCACGACGAACTCCCACGGGCTAAGGTCGAAGCCCGGGACGTACTCTGTCATCCACCTCAGCAGGCTGCCATACTGGGCGAGTGGCCTCCAGATGGGGTCGTCGGGGAACGACGAGCTGAACCCTTGCCGTGCTTCCAGGAGGTCGTCCAGCGCGTAAAACGCGTTGGTGTCGGCGGCTCGTTGGGCCCGGGCGGGGGCGTCGGGGTCGGTGGGCGGCCTGGGGGTGGAGAGGTCCTCGACGATGACAATGTCGTCGTCCGAATCCTCCCTCAGCAGCAGGTCCTCCATCTCGCTGCTGATTTGTCGGTCCTCCGCGGGCAGGTCGCCAGGGTGACTCATGTCGGCTCTAAAACAAACGGTATAAAATTTAGGTCGGTATTCCTCCCTCCGGTACACGGGGACGGTCGTCGGGCCACACATAGGGTTTCAGGTCCTGGGTGGACACTTTGCCCCTGGGGCGGCCGTGCAGGCCCACAAGCTCCATGACGGTAGGGGAGATCTCCCTCTGAATCGCCCACGGTCCCTGGTAGGGGGTGCACAAGGATGCGGTGAAGTTCTTGGCGGCGCTGGAGAGCGCGTGTCTTCGTGCGAGGACTAGGTCCCCCTCTCGGTAGGTGACGGCCCTTCGCCTCAGGTTATAGTAGTGGGCTTGTCCCCTGTGGGCCTCCTCCAGCGCATGAGTAATGACTCCCCGTATGGTGTCAATCCTCCTCATGCGGGCCTCCCATTCGTCTGGGAGGGGAGGTGTCACCTCCAAACTCCCCAACTCTTTTCTTCGAGATTTCGCCGGGATCGGCTCTCGCCCAAAGTTGGCAAAGGCGGGAGTCATGTTGGTGGAGCTATGGTGGGCCGTGTTGTAGGCGAAGCGGAACTCGCACAGGTGCTCGTCCCACTCTCGGTGGTCTTCGCCGAGGAATGCACGAATCATGGTTTTCAGCACTCGGTTGACCCTTTCCACTGGGTTCGCCTGAGGATGGTAGGGCGGGGTGGTGTGTAGCTGCGTCCCCGCCTGCTGAGCCATCGCCCTCAGTTCTTTGTTGGCGAACTCCGTTCCGTTGTCGGTAAGCAGGATGTGTGGCGCTCCCCACCGGTTGATCACGACATCCTCGAGGCACTCCCGGATCTTCTTCCCGGTGGCCTGTCGTAGGGGACACACTTCGATCCTCTTGGTGTACAGGTCTTGGGCTACCATGATATAGCAGAACCCTGCCTTGCTGCGGGTGAGGGGTCCCACTATGTCGGCTGCTACCGTAGACCACGGCCCCTGGATCCTCCTCGGGCTCATTTGCCCAGCCGGCCGGGCCTGATCGGCCTTGGTCTTCTGGCACCGGTCACACTGACGGACGAAGGTCCGGACATCCCTGGACATCTTCGGCCAGTAATAGCTCTGGGCCAGTCTCCGGTAGGTTTTGTCGGTGCCTGGGTGGCCTGCCTGCGGGGAGCAGTGGCACTCCTCCAGGACTCCCGAACGATACTCCTTGGGCACTACTAATTTCCAGGCCTCTAGGTCCGGTATTTCGCCGTCGTACATCTCGTTGCTCCGGTGGAAATACAGCTGGTTGTTGTCCACTCTCCAATCGGAGAATTGGAGGGGGCAGCGCTGGACCTCCTGTCGCCTTCGCAGGTACCAGGCGTCCTGGGTATGGTTCCAGTTGTCTTCCGCCTTGATGGTCTGGAGGATTTCCTCGGCGTGGGGGCCTTCCGGGATGCGGGAGAGGGCGTCCGGGACGTGGTGCAGGGCGCCCTTGCGGTGAATGACTTGGAAGTCATACTCCATCAGTTCCAACGACCACCTGGCTAACCGCCCGGTCGGGTTGCGGAGTTGGTGGAGCCATCGCTTCACGGTGATCACCGTGAAGTGATACCCTTCGAGGTAGCAGCGGAATTTCCGGATGGCCCATATGACCGCTAGGCATTCCTGCTCGGTAGTGGTGTAGTTTTTCTCGGGGTCGGCCAAGGCTCGACTCGCGTATGCGATGACTCTTTCTTCCCTGTCCAACTCCTGCGTTAGGACGGCTCCCAGCCCCACCGTACTGGCATCGGTCTGGAGAACGAACTGCTTCGTGAAGTCAGGACACGCTAGCGTTGGAGGCAACACTAGGTAACTTTTTAGCAACTCGAAGGCTCCGTTCTGCTCGGTACCCCACTGCCAGGCCTGGTTCTTCTTGGTGAGTCTGGTCAGGGGCTCCGCGATAGTGGCAAACGTCGGTATGAAGCGCCGGTACCAGGAGGCCATCCCCAGGAAGCGTCTCAGCTGCTTCATTGTCTGGGGAATAGGGTAGTCGACTATGGCGGAGGTTTTCTCCAGGTCGACTTGGTGTCCCTTCTCGTTGACTAGGAACCCCAAGTATTTAACCTGGGAGCGACAGAACTCGCTCTTCTCTCGGTTAATTATTAATCCTGCCTCACTGATCTTCTTTAACACCCTCTGCAGCCACTGGAGATGCTCGTGGAAGTCCCTGGTGACTATGATGATGTCACCCAGGTACACGAACACGTGCGGATACATCTCGGGACCAATCAGGCGGTCGATTAGCCGTTGGAATGTGGCCGGGGCATTGGTTAATCCGAAGGGCATTCTCCTAAATTGGAAAAAGCCTCTCCCGGGTACGATAAAAGCTGTGACCTCCCTGGACTCCTCGGTCAAGGGTACTTGGAAGTACGCCTGGCTCAGGTCCAAGGTGGTGAGGTACCGGGCCTGTCTTAACTCATCCAGAATCCCTGTCATATTGGGGATGGGGTAGGCGTCCTTCTTGGTAACCTCGTTAACCTTACGGAAATCGATACAGAAACGGTACTTGCCATTCGGCTTCTTGAGCATCACCACGGGGCTAGCCCACTCGCTACGCGATGGCTCGATGACCCCGTCCCTGAGCATCTGGTCCACTTCCTGCCACATAATCTCTCTCAGGGCGGGTGTGACCGGTCGTGGTTTTTGCTTGATCGGGGCGTGTTCCCCGACGTCAATAGCATGCTCGGTTAGCGTGGTGATTCCCAGGCCTCCAGAGCTCTGGTTCAGCAGACCTTCCAGCTAGGCATTCTGCTCCTTGGTCAACGTCCTCAGGCCGCAACATAGCAACACTCGCAGGGGCTGGCGGGCTGGGGTAAACGGTAGACCGTGGCTGGATCCTCCCGATACCATCGGGTCTGGGCCTGGAAGTCGATTACCATCCCGGTAGCTGCCAGTGTCTCCAACCCTAGGATGACATCCTCCGTTAGTGGGGCCAGAGCGAGGGCTCCTAGCTGGATCCCTCGGTCGTCGAGGTAGGCGGGCGTGCGGTATATTTCTAACACGTCCTCTTGCTGGCCGGCGGCCAGGATGACCTTCCTCGCGGGTACTGGCTGAGGTTGGACCTCCATCTTCCCCAGGTGCTCTATGACCTTCCTGCCCACGAAGGTTTGCGACGCTCCAGAGTCAATCAGCGCGCGGAAGGGTTGGCCAGCGATGACAATTGTGGCATGGAATGCTCCTTTGGTCCTGGCAATTGCACAGGAGCTATTGTTCCCCTGGCTATCCGCTGGTGTGTCAGCGAAACGGACGTGGGGCGCCTCCCTTTGACAGTGGGGGCACCTCCGCGTCGAAACTCCGGACTTACCACATAGACGGCAGAATTGTCGCAGTTGTTCGGGGCATCCCCGGTACAGGTGTCCACTCTGATGACAGTTGAAGCACTGCACTCTGTCGGTACTTGTTTCCCTAGGGGCTGGCCTCTGAGCCGTTAGGCTTGGGCCGCCAACGCCTGGCTGCATGGTAACTCGCTCCTGGGGAGTGGCTGCTCGTGGTGCCCGCGGGGCTCGGTACGGCGGTCTCCTTTGCTGGCACCTCAGGGCTTTGAGCCTCTGCTCTAGCCATGCCATCTCCTCTTCCGCATCGCCCTCGGACTCGGTGTCGGTGTCCGGGGTGATGTTGCCCGCCGACTTATAGGCGGCTGGCGCTGCATACGCCTCCATTCGCCTCAGGTGGAGCTTTGGGGCGGCTCGCCCCTTATTCCTCGGTGGGCGATAGGCGTATCCTGGGCACAGGGCCGCTTCGGGCGCTGGCGGTGGCCTTCTCGTGTCCGTGGAGAAGTAGATACTCTCCTGCCGGACGGTCCTATCCTCCAACTCCTCGAGGCTCGTCTGCTGGTCTACCTGCACCCAGACTCGGTAGGCAGGCAGCAGGTTGGCGTGGATCGTCTGCACCTGCTCTCGCTCTGTCCATGGGGGGTTCAAGCGGGCCATGAGGCCTCCCATACAGGCGAAATACTCCCCCACAGGCTCCTGGTCGCCCTGGGTTCGGCCGTCGATTTCTCGGCGCAAGGTGCGTTGGTAATCTGGGTCGCCGAACCTCTTCCTCAAGGCGGCGGTTGTCTGGCCCCAGGTGGTCACTCCTCCTACGTGGGCCCGCCACCAGGTTAGCGCGATGTCTCTCAGGTAAAAGGGAAGCACCTTCAAAAGCGTTTCATCGCTCACTGTGAAACAGGCTAATCCCTCTTCTACTCGGCCGATAAAATTTTCGATATCCTCGCCTCGACGGCCAGTGAAGGGGGTGACATCCCACTTCTGCATGAGCGTTAGTAGGGCGCCAGTGGCCAGGGGCCGCTCCCTGGTCGGTCTGGCTTAGCCGTCGAGTTCCTCGTCGGAGGTCACCCTGAACTCACTCGGATCTGGGCGCACGGGTCTCCGATGTTGGCGGTAGTCCGGGTCCCTCTCCCTTGGCGGGTGGCCTCGGGGGGGTCCGCGGTATAGTGGTGGATCCTCACGGCTGGGTGGCGCTCGCCCGGGCCGTGGCTGTTCTGGGAAGGGAGGGGGAGGCTCCTGGAAAAGTTGCCGCGTGTCCGGTCGGACCGGTGGTGGATCCCGGAGCAGTGGTGGTGGTAGTCCCTGGTATTGCTCTGGGAGATCCTCAAAGGCTGGTGGAGCGTCTCTCCCGCGCTCATCCGTTCGGCGAGAGGCCCTGACTGACCTCCCCGAGTGGGCATCCGAGGTGTCCGAGGGGGTCGGCTCTTCGACCCTGAGGTCGGGTAGATTTGCGTCCTTCCTTGGGCGCCCTCGCCCGCGGCGCTGGTCGTCCCCTGCCGGGTCTGGCCCTTCGGCCATGATTCCCCGCGCTGTCGTTAAGCGACTCGATACGCCCTGGGGCGACTCAGGTTGACCGAGGGTTTCCCCTTGGCTAACTCAGGTCTCTTCCTCCACAGGTGGTTCGTCGATCTCGCGATACCTCTCTCACTTCCGGGGGGCTGACTACGCGACTTGGGTCAACTGCCCCCGGTGGTGATTCCCCTGGGGTTTTCCTGAGGGCTGACTCTGGCCAACGCCGGTCGGCCCTGTATTCCCCTGGGTGGTTTCGCGATATCACCGTGCGGCTAACCTTCCGACTGGCTCACTACGGCTCCCCGTAACGAGCCCCCTATCCGAGGGGTTGACTCAGCTTTTCAGCAGGTCTATCCTCCTCGGGACTCTGATCTTATTCGCCGCTTCTCTGGTGACTCCCCGGCCTCCCGGGTTCGTGGTGGTTCCTATGTGTCACTTCGTGACTCTCGGGGCGGAAGGGGGTCGCCCTCGGACATCGGTATTATCCAGGGTCGCCACCCGGGCTGGAGCCTCGAGGGTAACTCCTGGACATCCTCCTCGCCTCGGGGCCCCTTAGGGGACGCTCTCGGGCAAGGAATCATCGCCCCGGGGCCGACTGCGCGGGCCGAGAGGCCTCGCGGGTCGCCTCTCGTGGGCCGTCCACGCGCTACTGCTGCCCACCGTCGACTGTCTGCTCACGTCTCTCCTATCGCTCCCCTCCTTCTTCCCTCCTGTCCTCTTCTCCTCCCGAGTCGCCCAGGAGCGGGGAAATGTCGGCGCGGTTTGCCCCCGGGAGATTTTCCACCAGGTACTTTGCTTTGCCGGGTACCCCCGCGGCGGTGGGTTTCTTACCGCGACGAGGCCTCCCATCTTCGGTGGTCCATCCCCACGACATTCAGGGGTGCGGGTCATCACTCCGACTTAACTGCGCGTCTCCTCCCCCACAGATCCTTGCCTGGTCTGCAGTTTCTCTAGCCTCTGGCAAGCTTGGCCCTTTCTAGGGCGGAGGACCTTGCCGGGCACGTATTCGGCAGATGACTCCTGGGCACTCCACGGTATCCATCCGGTAATTCCCTCCCCGCTGCCTCTAATGGATTAATTACTCTTTATTCTATGGCTATCTATTGTACTTTCTGCTGGGTATTTCCCGTCGTTATTCGCGCTTCTATTTTTCTGCTCTCTCTCATTCACGCTTTCATTCATTCCTTACCTTCCCGCCGGCCGTTACAATTATTCTCTTTTCTCTTCCTCTTAATTATTTACATTTCAATATTCGCTCGTTGTTCGCGCGGGTGATGAATTTGGGGTTCATCACAGTATTTTACTGTTCCGTACTAATCTCCAGCGGGAGGTGTCATGAGCTGACAAATCTAGTATCAAATCAAATGCGAAGACTCAATATCTATGAGGGTAATCTCTCCGGTCAACACCATTACCATTGTTTAGGACAAGCATAGGCAAAGTCGAACCTTCGGGAGACGGGGCCATAAAACCGTATTCAACCCATTCTTAGAAATACAATACCCCAATTGCGTGAAACCCAGCGTAGTCAGGGTGGGAGTAGCAGCGTGCATGAAGTCGGGCGCAGTTAAACAGAGAGAGCGCCGTGCGCTTTCTTGTAGAATTTAAAAAACCTTAGCGCTCAAGAATTCGAACAAATTTTCACCAATTCAACGTGAAAAATCCTTAGTCCTATCGGGGGTAATTGTTAAACCATTGATCATTTCTTGGTTGCCTTAATGATGAGTAATTATTTCATTAAAAATTGAACAAAATATGCAATGGCACTTTTTTAAATTGAATCAATAAATTATGAGTGTAAGGTTTATTTTATAAGTTTTGCCCACTCTTCGCCAGATTACACATTTTTTAGTCTGTGAATATTTTTCAATTACCTTTTTGCTCGATAACTCCCTGCAGCTAATTATTTTTATGTTTTTCTGCTGTAATTATTCATTTTCGCGGTTAACTGGAAATGGATGGATTTTCAAATGGTTAACAGTGGGATCGATATAATGAAAAAAATCGAACAAGACATGAAATGATGGAATTCAAATTTTTTGTTTCTTTGTACCTTTTCAAGGTGAAAAATCTTTGAAATTTTTTCAGTACTTCTTAGGAAATTGTAACACTTTTCCCGACCTTGTCCCGAAGATCGGCGATAGTTATTACCTTCGCCCGTTCCCGTGCTCGCATCCTAAAATCCAACCGAATTACTGCGGGCGCCAGCTAGCTTTTTATGGACCAAAAGCTAACGAAAACCGAAAGAACCGAAACAAGCCCTGCCTTGCCCGAAGTCGGCTGACCTCATTAACCTAAAATCCCGAAATATCCAAAATCAAGAGCACGAAAGGACAGGAGGAGGGGGGTTGGAACTCGTCCTCGCGACAACACAAAATCCGTAAATCCATAAATCCAAAAACCGGAGAGTCCGTACTCCCAGAACTAGAACGATAACCTCGTTACCGTAAAACTACCCGCGAGAAGCTAGAAGCTGATGACGAATGGAACGGAAGCGGGAAGACCTGGGTGCTCAAGATGCTAGGTCGTGGAGAGAGGGCCAGGGTCCACGGATTCGCGACTATGATAACCGAAATCTAGACAGGGAACAGATCGTGGTTCGGGATACCGAGAGCATACCTGCGGGGTTCGGGGACGCTGAGGGCGACCTCGGAGAACACCTCGCCGAGAGAGCGACGTAAGGTAGCAAAGTGCCGGGAGGCCGAGAGCGTGGGGATTACTAACCCAAAAGCACACCATCGGGCCCACTAGGGTAGCCCCATATGTAGAGAGCCTCACTGGGGAGAGTACGGCTCTCACCCAGAGAACACCAGGAAGAACATGGCCCTCCCCTAGAGAACACTACCCGAGGACGGTATTGCTCTCACTCAGAGTACTCAGAGTACTCCCGGGGAGAGGATGATCCTCACCTAGAGAGCGTAGAAGACCAATGCTGGGCATTGGGAGCCAGCTAAGGGCTCGCGAGAGAGCTGCCAGTGGTCCGCACTGGGAGCCAGCCGAAGCGGCTCTGCCGAGTGAGTCGACAGTGTCGGCAGTAGTGCCGATGCCTCCCCACTCTCGACTACGGCTGGGTGAGCTGCCGTGTGCCGGGACGTGCTGCCCTCGCCGTAGGGAGGATATCCCTGAACCTAGCTTCTCCTGGAGCGCGCCGAATTCGAACGTCGCCACTGACCCCTTCGAACAACCCCTTCGAAGGATCAGCCGTCCGAATGCCTACCCCATCTAACATGGAGCGCTCATACGTCGGTATGAGTCCTATGCTATGTGCCAGGAAGTCTCATAGGGGAGCTGGGAATGTTTCCACGTGTCCGCCCTGTGCTGTTGCCTGTCTCCAGGCCTCCTAATACCCTAAGCACTCGGGCCCCAGTCCCCACACCCCTCGACGATTCGAGTAATTCCCGGCAACGAGTCGAGATGTTAGAAGTTTTTAGAGAACTTAACCCAAAGTATAGTTTAATGTGCGGGATTTCCAAAAATCCCGTTACAAAATGTTCAAACAATATCAACAAAATCCTTTTTTCACCAGTGTTTTTCAATTCATTTGCCGTCAAAATATTCAATTCTGAGCTATTTAATCAACGGATTTTTATGTGGAAGTTGATATAGAAAGAAATGATTCATTGACACTTTTTAATAATGCAAAATACAGCAATAAATATATTCATATTTTTTGTTCAAAAATTCAGATTTTTGCGCGTTGACTAACGTAACGATACTCCCACTCTGACCCGAAGTATAGACGCTCCGTCTACCTGCACCATACAATAGGACCCATTCTTTTATAGTCATTGGCCTACTTCGGATTGGGAGCTAGGATAGCCCATTGAGAGCACTGTGCCCATGCTTGGTTTAGAAAAAGCAGACTGGTGCCTGAGAAGATGGAATTCAATGACTCCACATATAATTCATTCCAAGTGAACACTGGCTGGAACACTGGCTGTAGAGCTTTCCATGGTATTTGAAGACTATCCACATACCAGGATATATGATTCAGAGTAAAATGTTAAAAGTTGAAGGGGTTAAATCTTTTATCACCCACCATTGCATGATTGTTAAGGAACTCAAAGATGATGCGTCCTAGGAGCTGTCTTGTTATAAAGTTATCCAAGGAATAGCCGCATCCACCTATTGGTATTGAGACACATTTCACTTCAACTCTTGTAACAGAGTATTTGGCTGTTTTTTTCCAATAAAGTCCTTGGGTGGCATAATAATAATCGGAGGGTCACATTCATTGCTCGTATAGTCACAGATGTTTCTGTCATCTTAGTGATCAATGCACTATTTGTGCTATCCGTTAAACAAAAATTGTATTTTGATGGAAGCAATCGGATAAATATTTACACCATTTAACAATACTTGGTCTTGATTGAACGCATTGCAATCTAAATGACGTGTGAGGTCAATTGCCCCCATTGTTTCAACATGCTCTACTTAACCTTAAGCCCTCATTACCTTCACCGGCGTCACCCATATTACCCGCTGTATCGTCTGACCACAACACACTAGTTCAGTGCGAATTCTTCCTATCGCCGGCATAATTTGAAAGTCTTTCTATATAAGTGTGATGAACGTATGCATGATTGGTAGACGTCACGGCATTCTAATTGGAGGAAATATCAATTGGATCGAATACCTTTGGAATCCGTCCGTAATCTTTCATGAAACATTCGAAGTGTTCCTGAATAATATTAGGGAACATTAATTAGCAACTACTCGGGGATACTACATTCTTAAACCGACAGTGATCAGTTTCTTGCATTTCGAGGGAATTAGTAGTAATCGTTGGTGAATGGTGGGTATGGCCGTAATAATTATTAGTGACTATTAAAAACTATCGAGAACATAGACTCAATTCAAGAAACAAATTCAATCAAAACAACCAAGTGAAAGACTGGTACTCCACCTAAGCATCTGTGATAGTGTACTGACAGTCATCGGGCAGAGAAAGAAGCTGGAACCACCATAAGGATTCACAGCAATTAATTGATAATCTGTCACAGTGAGTAATTGTCCAACAATAAAATTCGGGATAGATCCATCAATGATTGCAAGGCCTCTTTAGTAATTAATTATTTATAACAGTAACCTTCTAAACGAATCAAAATCATTTCCAATGAACACGTAAAGTTGAACTGATCTCTCTCTTATTTCACTTAATTAATTCAAAATCAAAAATCGTTAACGACAGTACCATCTACGGTTAAGAATAAAAAAAAAGAACAGCGTCGTCCAATATTTTTAAATAACAAATTCTAGCTTCAACCCTTAATTAATGTCCCTCTACGCGAAATTCTCCGGACATAACACAAGGTCTGTTTAGAATTGAGCTAAATACGGTTGGCTTTTCACCAAAAGTCATCGCAAAACTTTGGCAATGATCGGAACTCATCGGTCAGCGGTCATCGACCAGAGTGTCTTGGTCTCACCGCAAGTCACCACCTAAATTCATAAATAGAAATCACCCATTTGTTTTACTCGTTGAACCACCATAACTAATCAAGTACATCTACCAATCATCCACTGTAAATTATTGTATGAATTGCATTAAGATTGATGAGGCGCTTTTAATAAAGTTATAATGGTTGTGTGTGATAATCTTCGTGAGTTTCTACAATTACAAACTCAATTTAATGCTTCAATTATCCCGCTCCACCGTAAATCACCTGTTACTTCGATAGACATGTGGTCCTTCGAGTCGGATCTCGGGATCAAATTCAGTGAATTTGCGACAATCAACGAACAATTAGTGAAAAATCAAGTGACTCAAGAGTGCTAAAAGGAAGAGGACGCCTCGCTGTGAACAGTTCTCGAGGTTCACCCGAGCAATTCAATGGAGTGTGAAGACAATAAAACTAAAGAATAGGTGGTGAACGAAAATAGAACTTCGATCCAAGTAATCCGACACCCCAAAACGAATGCGCTCGGTAATCCGCATGGATAATCCTCACTCAATGGCAACTATATATGTTTCTTTCGATCGTTATCATCCATGATGAATTACTGACAGCTCAACTGATCATCGACTTAGCCATCGTTCAATTACTTCAGGTCGGTAATGAGGAATGTCACCATGTCTTCCAACACAGTGGTTGATAAGGACGACTTGCACGAGGATTCAGAGAATCAGGGAATCATTCTCAAACTGCTCATCACCAACGTGGAGGATATCAATAAGGAGAATGAATCAATGAAGAGTGCTGAGACTGTCCCTATGGATAACGAAGAATGTCCAATCAGTAAAACTCGAAAGACTCGAGCAGATATGTCAATCCCTTTAAGAAGAAGAAGCAGTACCAGACCACGCTTCTCCTCCATAAGGTCGACAACTTCAAGAACATTAATACAAACTTGTCCACGTCAGCGAAAAACATCAACTCATTAATGATAGGTGAACGTGGAGGACACGGTAACTGAATTGCTACCGAACGATCATGAGTTTATTGCGAACAGCCTCCACGAACGAGCGGAAAAGCCGAAAACAGCGAGCATAGGGGTCATCTACCAGCTCAAGCGCCTCATCCAAAGAAAGGGAACTCGCTGAGAAATCAACATCTGGATCATTATCTCGACGAGCAGGGAATGAATCCACGAGGATTGAGCTGAATACATTTGATCGTAAATATTCTGAACGGAAAAACTGCCGTGATTTATATTTATCCATGGTGAGAAGCTAATATGCCAGACGTCCGGAAGTTGGCTCGCTTCAAGAAGCTTCTGAAGGGCTTTGTCGCTACACTGATCTCCATATTCAGTGTGACTGAGGAGAATTGGGAGAGAAGATCTCCTACAAGTGCGAGGCCTTCGGACAACTGAAAAGATACCAGACACTCATCCACGGAGGTCAGTAGAGTCTGCTGGAAGACTATATCAGGCTGAAGAAAATCCCGGAAGTTATACCAGCATCAACAACAACGTCAGAGGAATCGGGTGAGTGAATTCCAATTATATTTTCACCACTCGTCCTCTGTCTCACTGATTCATTTCACCAGCATATAAGTCATCACCTGAATCAATGGATTCAACGGTCACTGAGAGAATTTACGTCCTTCTGAATCAAGTCGAAGAATCAATTCAACAAAACAAATTGACTGAAACAGGAAATCTCAACAATCAGCGGATCAGTAAGGAGTCAGCAACGGCACAGTAAATCACCGCAAATCAACAGCCATCAGACATCAACAGTCATCAACAGTCATTAGGTCAATCATTTGTGCTACTAGCAACGGTACTGGTAAAAGCGGCATCACCTAGAGGATACCCGATCGATGCCAGGACGCCGACAATCTAGTCGATGCAGACGATGGGGCTAGATCTGGCCAGGCCCAATACGGAGGCGGTCTTCATTACAGGAAGAAGGACGGTTGAGCAAATGAAGCTGTGGATCGGGAACTGTGAAATCACCTCCAAACCATATATCCGGTACCTGGGGGGTAAGATCGATGCCCGCCTCAGCTTCGGAGAGCACATCGTCCAGGTGTGTAGGAGGGTGTCTAGAGTGAGAGGCGTGTTATCACGGCTAATGCCTAACATCGGGGGGACGAAACAGAGGAGAAGGCTCCCGTTCGCCTCAATGGTAATGTCGATGATTACTTATGGTGTCGCCATCGGGGCGAGAGCCCTGTAAGCGGAGATTCGCAGACGGAGAGTACCCTCCGTCTATCGGATGAATGCGTTGAGGGTGGCCAGCGCCTACCATACAGTGTCGGAGGACGCGGTATGTGTTATAGCCGGGATGGTGCCCATAAGACGACTGGCAGAGGAGAGAATGAAGCTCTATCAGCGAAGAAGAGATCCTAGGCTGAGTCCGGCTGAGCTCAGAAGAGAGGAACGCCATAAAAGCATAGCCCAGTGGCAGGAAATGTGGGACGGTTCTACCAAGGCCAGGTGGACCCACCGGGTGGTACAACAGTTGGGGGAGTGGCGAAGCCGCGGACACGGTGAAGTCAATTACTATCTGATCCAGATGGTGTCAGGACGCGAGTGCTCCCGAGGATATTTCCACAGAATCAAGTGCGAAGATACCCCGGAGTGCCCGACATGCGGATCGGCCGCGGAAGACGCGGAACATGTGTTTTTTGGGTGCCCCCGCTTTGCAGAGGAAAGGCGCGAATGGGTGACCAACTCGGGGGAGGAAACTACCCGAGAGACATTCGTGGAAGCTATGCTGCGGAACGAGAAATCCTGGGATGCTACCAGCGGTTATGCTGCAGCAGTATTGAGATATAATATATATATAATATATAACCGCGCATTCGTTCAAGCCGCCGCAGTCTGCAGTAGAAAGCAGAAGCAGCCTGGGATCTATCCCAACCCAGTTAGACAAGAGAGGAGCCACGGCTAGTAACCACCCTCGCGAAGTAATGCCTTGCGGCGGTCCCGCGGGGGAACAATGGGTAAGCACAGATGGTTTTTTTAGTCGGTGCCGGTTGCACATAATGCCGCCCCGAGGGGTGTGGTCGTTCCAACAGACCGGACTGATTCCGACACACCGGGCTGGAACAACTGGGCCTGACGGGGTATAAAACCATTTCTCCCTCTATAAAAAAAAAAGGAAAAAAATGTACCGGCTGCAATAACGCTCGAGAAGCTTGTTCTTTTGAATTTGCCGAGATAACGTGAAATATACGACGCATCGAGGCTACGCGCGTTATACGCAATATAAATGACTTTGTGAGCCGAACGATACTTGGTCAACACAATATCCACTAACCTTGCATCTACCGAGTCGTTATTCTGAAATACATCTTCGCGCTTGCCACAACTGAAACAATTTGTATCTACGTCATCGTCGTGACAACATTATGTAGATCCTTTTGGTACAACGCAAAAACTATGGATGTGTAATTTAACATGGTTAGACCGCCTGTACTCTGCAAAATAATAAATTATGGTCCAGTCAGGTCTGGTTTAATGCGTCGAAATAGATGGAAAATCGGATGCGATCGTGAAGTTGACATGACCCATTTACATCAGTTATTAAATCACGAAAGGTCCCTTGTACCCACTCTATCATCCTCATACCAGTGGGAGAATCCAATATTTTGATGACGCCTTCCTCATCTTTTGCCTTAAAATTATGGTAATTTTACATGATTCGGTGGTGATTTTAGAAGGTGAGTGTAGTAACAATATGAAGAGACGTCAAGAAATAGCACTTTGACATTTTTTCGTGTGAGCAAATACAAATTACACGATTTGAAATAGTCTACAAATGAAAACTCATCATACCGCTGATACTTTGTCCCTCTTGACTATTATCCTCTCCTAAGCCACGAATAGCTGACAAGTTTTCCAAGCTAACTTGGCACCGTCATAACATCTTTGCGTCCTCCACGTCAATACCATTGATGCATAAATCATCATCGCTATAGGAACAGTATGATGAACCGCAATCAGACACTTCTGCCGGGGTCAGTCTGCGATATTGTCACGTCGCTCCACACCCTTCTCGACAACAGCTTCTTCAGACTGCAGTGATGAGTGCATTTGGGCCGCCCTGATGAGTGGGCTCATCCGAGACCCCGTCACCATCGAATGAACCCGGACCCGGATGAGTTGGACCCATGGTTTTTGGAATGCTTGTGGCATGTCTGTGTAGAGCATTCCTTAGTACTCCAACATGGAGACTGATCCCCGTCATCAAGGTGACCCATCATACCTAGGGCGGTGGGAAACGGATGGCCCTTTCGATTAGAGCCAGAGCTGCTTGTCCAGCCAGCTAGAAGAGAAGCGTCGAGAGCGCGATGACTGTGACGTTCAGGACGAACGTTTGCTTGTCCAGATGTCGGCGTTTGAGGAGTCCGAAGACGAAGACAGTGGGTGGGGCGAAATGGACCAACGCGGCAATATGGACTGTGGGCAAAATGGACAGGTGAAACATTTTTTTTTTGCTGATTGGATAACAGTTAACTTCATGAACTTCATTGCACAATAGTTTAGTACACAATATTATGTATTACGCGAGCGATTTCGTAGTTATTAAGGAGGAGATCCAGAAAACAAAAAAAAACGGAAACCTTAAAAAATAAGTAGGACGGAAAATGAATAGGACATAAGTAGGAAATTGCTGATTGAATAAATCCGTAATTAGAGAAAAAAATGTCACCGGTCCATTGTGCCCTATCCATAAGTGACCATTTTTCTCATTGATGATGTTCATGTGGGGAGTGCTGGAAGGCAACGGATTCAATTAATAAGTTGTTACGTGTTTTTATAGATAGTGGAGGGGAAAAGATTTTTGACCATCAAATTTCAAAATCGGGTTCCAGGGACCAACGGTTTTCCAAAAATCGCTCGGGATTAGGTACACAGCCGGTGACGCACTCGCGATACACGCTGTACACCCACTACTCACATACATCGGAGTCGTGCTATTTCGATTGGTGCTGCAGCAGAGACCGATAAATATTAGTGGCGCTGGTGGGAGTCCAAAATTTTAGACCCTCAAATTTTAATTTCCTGGCCGAGGGATCAACCGTTTCCCGAAAACCGCTCGAGACTCGCATATGCGCCCGGATAACGTACCGGCAGTACATACTGTACCCCACCGAACATACGCGTCGGAGCCATACTATACTAAGGGGTGTGACAGTGGGACCATGTCGACTCTGAGTAGGGGGCGCCAATCTACCTTCCATACCACAATAGTTATATTCAATAAGAAATATGAGTATATAAATAAGGTTTACACTAAAGCAAAGTGGAAACTGAACGTTAATGCTCAAACTAAAACGTAACAGCAAACGATAACTGCAAAATCTTTGAAATGTTCATGTAAAGAGTATCTCTGATAAATATATGAAAAATTCGAAATCATCAAGTATTACTCTTTATTCACAGAATATTGTAATTTTATGTAAACTTCTTTTTGTTTATTTTTCCTCAAAATTCATTCGGAAATTTATGTATTATTACTTGTATTTTTTATTGAAACAAACTTGCAATTATTGCTTTGATTTATTTCTCTGGTAATTTAGTTTTTCTGCTAAAAATGGTGAAACTTTAGATTGCATAAGCTTGTTCAGTAAATATAATTGTTATAATAATAAATAATAATAGTAAATCAATATTGATAATAAGGTAGCTCCAGCGAACATCCAAGCTAAATAGTGTTTCGCTGGGTTAGTACTTGGATAGATGGCCGCTCAGAAATACAACTACCTCAACGTATAAGAGACCCAGTGTATCCTTCTAGTCAATGAGACAGAACGGTACAATGGAACCCTGCACGATCGGCTGATTATAAGGTTGAGATATTCCATCGTTTCCTTCAGCCACCGTACAAATACGGAATAGTTGGGGAAAACATCGGTCCACGGCAGTAGCCACGTGAGTGTGCATCAGTTTGCACTTCGATCTCAATAAGAGAGAGAGAGAGAGAGAGAAGTATCGAGTTTAAAATGATTCCTCAGATTGGATGAACAATCAAAACAAATATTATAGTGTGCATAAAAGAAAAAATCCACCGCCAACAGATCATGTAAACATTTTTGCAAACTATGATTGTCAGCTATGAAATATTAGATATTGAATATCGCGAATTCGATATTAGACACCAGATCATCCGATTTTTTCGCAGATCTTCGGAAATATCTCGTCGTCAAAGACATGAGTTCTCTCAGGTTTGTGTGTCGGAAACCCTTATGTTAGGAGTTATGTTACGATGAAGTTACCCTTATCTTACCCGCTCTTTACGTTATCCAGGACAAACGACGTGGACGTGGCGGTTTCTGGTCCCAAAGACAGTGCTGACATGATACCCGATGTTTACCAAACTTTGTCAATGTTAGTGTGATCACAATCACCAAGACTCCATTATACTCCGATAATCGATAATTACGAGTCAGCGATGTGGTGGTTACAGTATCCTGCATCTCCAGATCACCCTAAGCGCATGGTGGTTGAAAGAGCATGTTGATGTGGGAAATTCTTCACTGTCTGATGCACCAAATTCTTTTATGATAAATTATGCTCGTTTTTGGAATCCTTGTAAATCAATTATGAATGTCTGTTGAGGCAACAGCCTCATACGGCATTGGGCCAAGGGGCGGCAGCACCTCCTTGGCTATCTCTGATTGACAGACCGTGTTTCAGATATAGGTGCTCCAATTACGCACCTGTGACGCTGACCTATATTTCAATAATTATGATTACGATCTCTCTCTCTCTTGTGCGTACGTGTGCACAAGTGACATCAATCTCTAACGTTCTGTAATTACACCTGTAATTATCTTGCGAATCACACTCAATTATAAATCTCCACCAATGATCATTTAATTAAGTGCTTGATCACGGTCACTGTGACATATTCATTTATTATGTAGACACTTTATAAGATGAGAAATATACCAATTTCTTAGTGACAAAAATTAGCGCGTCTCTGATCATTGTTTGTTGGATGTCTGGGTCGCAGCGCGGTCATTCCGCTACCCGTGCCACGGCCAATCAACCCGACGGGATCCCGGGGACCCGGTCCTCTCACCTGGCCGTTCGTCCCTAGTCTAAGTCAATAGGCGCATTGGAGTTGCCCATTTTCATCCGAGTAGATCCTTTTCACGTTTTTTGTTAAAAATATCGGCAAATGTAATATTTAAAGGTTAATTAAATAGTAATTATAGCTATGCATAGTTATAAGTAGTTCATTAGCCTCTAGGAATAATCGCTGGAGGTATTTTTAATAAAAAAAAGGTGAAAATTTACAGTTTTTATTTTTTCCCAATGTATTGCAGGCAAAGCATCAAACTTTTTTCCCTCCACTTAAAGGGAATTGTGAGGACAAGCACTTCAAATTTTCCTAAAGTAGTAGAAAAATCGGTAAACATCAAAATTAATTTGATAAAAAAGATTATATGATACAAAATAGAATTTATGCCATCGGTACCCGGAATCGCACGATTCTAACCTCGCTTGGCTCCATTAAATCGTGGATTCCGGGCGCGATGACATAAAATTTTGTATGAAACGCGTGCGTAATATATTTTTCGACTCGTGGGGTTGTCGCCTTCGGCTCGTGTTACAAATCCCCCACGAGTCAAAAAATATATTACGCACGTGTTGCATAATATACTATTAATAAGAAAAACATATTGTATTGTATACAACTGTGAAGTGCTTTGGATTTTTGAGAATTTTTCCAGATTTGCAAGACCATTTTTAAAATGAGAAAACAAATAAAATTGAAAAAACACCTTTTTTCAATTAAAAAATCAGGGAATCAAGATGAAGATGTGAAATTTTTAACAGAATTATCTTTTTGGGTGATAAATATGTGAAAAAATTGGTGCCTTTAAATTAGTTAGGGACAGATTCACTATGCCTATTCGGCTAGACCCTCTAAACCAAATAAAGGTTAGTGCAAAGCTGGACCACAATTATGAGGCGAAATTAACGTCTAAACAATCGAAAAAAATTAAGATCATGAGTCCAGATTTCACGGTTATGCTGGATAGAGCGCATATGAATGATTGCCTGGCTGCACGTTTATTAGGAGCTACTCTAATGAGGAATTCATTTGGAGTAAGTTGACGGGTGTTTAGGTATACGATGACTGCGTTGGGCTATAGGCATAAGTGATTACAGGCCGTATTAAAGCTTTATAAAGAGTGAATGTCAGACTCTGACTGAGAGCTGGTGAATTTATTACGTTGTAAATTCTGATCAAAATAATTTTAACTTTATTATTCATATCGGTGGTTGCTGTATCCATAAGAATTTTCAAGCCTTGCATATTTCACCACAATGATTGTTTCCGTCTTGGATGTATTTACATTGATCTTCTATTCAGTAAGTTCCTTCATAACTCATAAGGCATCATCTGAAATTCTATTTACAATTTTTTGTACTAATCAGCTGGATGTGTACAGTTCAATCTCTTCGGTATCGACGGCTATAGATACATGTTTTGGTATTTTGTTGAAAACTGAGAGGATATAAACGTTGAAAAGAACTGGGAAAACTGGGGAACTGAGCCTTGGGGCACTCGGGCTGCAATTTCGATTTTGGTTCACAGTGACTATTCAACTTTAACTTTAATAAAGGATAATACAAGTTTCGTGAAATACACACAAATCCCTGATTGGTGGAGTTTATAAATAAAAAGTAGCACAGTTTTCTCTATATTTTCTGATGAGTTTTGAATAAAATTTGTAAGCAGGACGTTGAGTTTCGAACCCCAAATTGTTTCCTTGGGAATTTAATTACCGCGTATGCCAAATTTGATTAGTCTGATAAAAGTGGTTCACTCCGGAGTAGATTAACCGGCCTGTAACTGGCTAGCTGTGAACCAGTTATAAAGTCAATTTTATTTCAGGAGATGTTCATGTATGGGACACGCAGAACTTTTTCGCAGCTGATAACCTGCTTGAAATAAAAAATATTTACATTTGCCTGCAGTAAACCATGTGAAACGACGGAACAATGATAAAGTGAAGCCGAAAATGATGTTGCGTGTTTGAATACTCGATATGGTTCTCGAAATTGAAAACGAAGACGAAATGAATGTTATAATTTGGTTTTTATCGCAAAGCCAAAAACAAGAATAGTTGATTTTCTTGATTTTCTCATGCTCTTCATACTGCCGTTGGATTCATTAAGCGCCGGAGATGGTTTTTTTTTCTATGCGAAAAATTAGCTATCTCCGTGCGAGTCAATCCAAGAACAAAACACGTATGTCATAGATTTTGACGCTCCATAACATATGTGAGCCACGTCGGAATTGAAAGGGGACACCCATTTAGTGTTCCTTCTCAGTAACTATAGGGGGATCCTGAAGATATCGTCATTTTCCTCCTGGACATCGCACTGGACATCGAATACATCACAGTCTGCATATCTGCTTATTGTGTGCTGTATCATTAATGCATGAATATGACCGAAGTTAAAAGCAAGCAGTAATTCTTATAAATAAACAATAATAATATTGAAAGTGGAATGTTTAGGAAAACAAATTTTCCGGATGACCAAAAATAAAAAAAAAATCTAGATAAAAATAAGTATATTCATATGAAAAAAATGAGGCCGACACAATTTTCAACACATGAAGTAGGATCTGAAACATAATATTGTGATAAACAAAAAGAATGTCTTCCAGGTGGGGAAATCCAAGCTTGAACGATGGGTCCAAGCTTGGATCAGCTCAGGATACCAAGCTTTGGAATTCTTAGCTGGAACCGAGCTTGATCCAATATATGAGGTCTAGGTGATTCCAAGCCTTAGAATTGCTATCTTGAACCAACCCTGATGTTATGGAAATATATTCTTTAATAAAACTTGGTGAAAATAGGCAAATCGAAGCTTGGGTACCTCGGAAATTCCGACCATGTTCCGAGCTTGGATCCAAGCTTGTCGTTACAGATTCGTTACAGATAAAATAAATTACTGCATATGTTCGTAATAAGGATTATGAGTCGTAGAAGAAGGGAGAGGGGGGGGGGGGTCGAGAGAAAGTAACTTATGTCAATGAATAATGTAAATTAAGTAAATAGTTACTGATGTTAGTTAAATTATATAAATAGAACGTTATTCAACAACAGTATTTCTATAAAGTTGACATAGAGTTTATATGCACAATTAAAAATTATAAGTAAATGTATAATTATATACACGCACTTACAGCGTGTTAGCTCAGTGGTAAGGCGTGGGTTTCGTAATGTTAGGGTCATCCTTTCGAATCTCGGTTGCGGCGGTCAATTTTTAAGTTAATTAATTAGTTTTTTTCAAAGACCAATTTATCAGGAAATGATAAATAAAGACAAAATTGACTTGTATCTACGATAAAAAACTAATTATTTCATTTCTGCCTCTATTTTAATCAATAATTGCTAGATCAGTTGAAGGATTGGTTAAGGATTGGATCCCAGGCTCGGCTTGGATTTTACGTTCAAGTTTGAATCAAGTTCAAGTTGGTACAATCTTGAATTCCAAGCTTGAGCCAAGTTAGGTTAGTCTTGGTCCGAGCTTAGGCCCAATAGTTTTGAAAGTAGAAGGAATGGTTCTATCACTGTTGGAGGCGGAGGAGTATTCGGTGGAGAATTTCTTCTCTCTAGATTCATTCCATCAGATTGCAGTATTTGAGGCCATGTCGTACCTTAGACGGATACGACAAAAACAAACAGTTTTAAATGAAATGAAATCGCACAATAATTGCGGGATAATTCGTTCACAATGGCGTTGTAGTGATGAGAAGTCAGTTGCAGATAGGATTTGGTGGAATTTGCATTAGCTTGAGTTATCATATTTATGATCTGCTGTTCATTTACTTCTGCCTTGGGAAGACTACAGCAGTAGCTGTGTTAGAGTGACCTGTATTTGTTTCTTTTCGAGTGTAAATCGATTTTCTCTGATTCAACCACTTTATGAATGCTTTTCTCCTATCGGTGAATCCTCATACCACCCTCTACTATTTACCCTTTTTCAGTAAGGGTTGTATGACGAAATCAATTTATCCGTATTAATGTTATCATTGCCTATTGAGATCATTTTTTTTTTGAAGTCTCACTGGACAATTAGTCGGATTAGTCGTACTTAGATTCAACCGCTTACGGTCTGCGATTGTTTTTGCACCGCCGTGAGTGGTTTTAGGCAATACTAAATTATATTCGATACTTTCACTCAGAATTCCATAATTTCTGGTTTGTTCCTTGAAATGGTGAAACAGGGCTGTACTCCTGTCTCCACCCAGCGAGACAATTACAAAGAATTTTTCTGTAAATTCTTACAGCTCACCCTCATCTCTTCGGATCGTGCACATCACGAGCAGCTTTGAACCTGGAATTCTTAAAGGAATAAATGCTTCTAATTCATCAACATCGTTCATACTTATTCTGTAATTGTTCTGCTACCCCATTCCACATCGCTTTCACCGTAGATGCCTTGTCGTTACTTCCATCCATTTTTCCATATTGTAGCTCCAATCTTTCAAAATTTTTGCCACATTCTCCTTCCGTGTAATAACGTCAATTTGATATTTCCCCTTGTCACAAAACAGCAAAAATTGGCGCAAAACTCTGGCTTTGAATTTCTTAGTATTGACAAGCACACGAATTTTTATCTACTTGCAGATGTTTAGTGAGAATGCTGACCAAATCGATCCATTTCGAATGATTTTTCACTTCAGTCAAGTCAAGATAACTGTACAAAATTTTTTATGTACCAGCGGGAGTTACCCTAACCTCGCTTTGCTCGGTTCGATCGCGCTTTTTATCCCTTTGTACATAAAGTAGCATATGCGCCACGGTTGAAAAGTGTTTTCTGACGGGGTGCATAATATACTATTTGCGCAGACCCGAAGCTCCAAAATTGAGGCGAACAATTGACAGATTACGTGGGAATTATTGGTTTGATCATTTCCCAGTAGACCTGTGAATTCTGGGTTATAATTTCACGAGTGCTTGAAAATTATCGGATATTTCCTGAAAGTTATGTTGCTTATGCAGTTTGGCAGTATTAAAATAGCAAGCAAGTGCACGAGCAATTTAACGCGAGAATGCATGCACCCGGAGCTAAGCAGGGTAACATGAGGAAAATATCGAAGAAATTTTAAAGCAAGAGAAGTTTTCGCCGGATTATTCCCCAAAATGGAATTTTGATCAATAGAAGCTGGGATTTGACATTTGTCGATCGTTTTTTTTTCTCATTTATTTCCACAAATCCCATGGTTTTTAAAACGTTTTTTCAATTGTTTCATGTTGAAATTTTGTGATAAAACAGTTGATTTATCGCTTAGCAACAGCCGTGGTATTTACGAAAATTATCACTTTAAGGGCCGGGTGGCCTATCTATCGAGCGTCATCTTTTATTTAAATTTTATCTTTTTAACCTAAAATACATAAAAATTTGGGATAAGTTTTGAGGTCACGAAAATCACTGGAGTTGGCATAAAAAAATAATGAAAAAAAAGAGGAAAAAATTTTGAAGGGCGCTAAAGAGCGATATTTATGAAAAGGGATTTTCCAGGTTTACAAAAAAATAATGAAAAATATGTAGCATGTATGTCAAGTATTCACCACACAAACCAAACCCTCCACTGAATTGAATGCAGCTACAGGCAATCAAATGCTGCAGATTTTTCATTATTTTTTTGTAAACCTGGAAAATCCCTTTTCATAAATATTGCTCTTTAGCGCCCTTCAAAATTTTTTCCTCTTTTTTTTCATTATTTTTTCATGCCAAATCCAGTGATTTTCGTGACCTCAAAACTTATCCCAAATTTTTATGTATTTTAGGCTAGAAAGATAAAATTTAAACAAAAGATGACGTTCTATAGGTAGTCCACCCGGGCCTTAATACCCACGACGTGAGGTCAAATTCCATTCTCCTATTGGTCGAGATTTGATTGTGGAGAATAATCAAAATAGTTCTGACATGAAGGTGGCACATCCCCTCGAATACTGCGCTCTGATTGGATGTATCCAGAGGGGAAGAAATTCTCACAATAAATTAAGTAGTGTTAGTGTAATGTGGTAATCAAAAAAAAAAAAGAAAAATGAGTAGGATAAGGAAAGCAATAGTAAAAGTTGCCGCAGAAATCGGTAGTAGGTTAGCATTTATTAAAAATAAAATTCAGCACATACGTATAGGTCTCCGAAATAATCTGCAGCCGTAGCCTCAGTTAAGTGAAATTGAAATCCCGAAGGTAATTTGCAATCTGATTCCTGTATGATTTCGTACGATTTCTATACGCACGCAAATTTTGGCTGCCAAAAGTAAAAAGCTTGAATACTACAGTGAAATGATAAAATATGGAGAATATTTTATTGGCTGGTCTGTAAAAGTCTGAGAAATCACGCGGAGACAACATGTAGATAAAACCTGAAAAAAATGCATGATGACAAATTGATTGTATTATACGAATATTTTCTTATTTATCATAAAGGAAAGAAATCTCTATAATGGCTTTTGCCAATGGTTTTATTATTGGTTCCCTCCACTTTATTCTAGCCCTCGACGCCCCTCAGATCGAGGGTTCATTAAGCCTTCGCTACAAACCCATTCCAATGGCATCTTAAGCGTAAACCTTCGCCTCACCTCTCTCTTTCTCCTGTACTCCTTTCCACCAGCCGATGAAACTAGTTGGGAGAAGCAGTTAATTCCTTAACCCTTATAGACTAAGAAAATTTAGGGAAGCACTTTGGCCGGGCTGCATCCTAGTGTGTTTCGAACGCACAAAACGAGTCATGCTGCGTTTCAATGCGGAACTACTGGTTAAAATGATGTCGTTGGAAGCGGGTGGTATACCAGGTGCTCAGGGAATCCGGGGCGTCTTACGCGTCCCGGACGATACATAATTTATGTCGCGCGAGAGAAGGGGCTTAAGGCAGTATTAAGATCTCGCGCTCCAGTCTCCTCGGCCAGTTATTACATACCCCCACTTACTGAAAATTCTTGGGGATGTCTTTTGTATTAAATTGAGTGAGATTTTCTGTTGCTGCATAAACCAAACATAATTAACGTCGTGTTTGGATGATTGGAGAGGATCGGACAGAAATGGAGATGAGATAGTTATACTTCCCTTCGATTTTTCGTTGTTTTTGATTGTCTTCATTAAAATGAACCATTAAATACTGCAAACACAATAATTAAAATTTGTAAAATATTTGGTTTTATTACACAATTACAACCGAACGTTCTGGATTATCGGATTTGAAAAATCAATGCATTCGATTTGCTATAACTGAATGGGTTTACAAAGACCATGAGAATAAATGTGAAAATAACTATTTCCAAATTCCTTAATTCAATATCAAAACCAATTGTTTTCCGGTATAATGACCCATTGTGAATTAATTTTGAAGAATGTAACCTTCAACTTTCAATCACCTGATCAAAGATCGAAATGTTCATTGCATTTGTTTGTTGATTGAAGCGAACATTAGTTCATTTTTTCAATAATCACAAAGGAGTCTGATCGTAAATTTCTGACGATAAAAAGGAAACATCCAAAGCATACACGTGAAATTTCAATTATCTTTGAAGAAAATTCGAAATCGAAAAATAACACATAACATATCATTTTTGAGGTTCACGTAAAGGTATCTTCGATTGACTGACTTGACAGTCGCTGTTTGTTTTCTTGGATTGTTGTGCTTGGCAGGTTCAGAGAAGCTTAAGAGATATGATTCGCGAGACGGAGGTGCAACGTCCCCGAAAACATGATGTGATATTTGTTTATACAACATGTATAGTTGTAATCGTATGTTTTAGGCACCGACTGTTCGTGACAAACATAAAGATCCTCCAATATAAAGACATAGGCCTTCCATTGACAGATAGTAATAGGCAAGGTCAGCAACATGCTTTTCATTGTTAATAGCACATTTTGACATTTTAACTCCGGGCCCTGAAAAATGGAAGATGATGAGATTATCCTCTTTCTGTACTGTAAAATTATAAAAATTTAAAAGGTGAAATTTCTAAAAAAAGTCTCCCAAGTTGACTTTTTCAATAATTTTCTACGTGACGAAAACAAAGAAAATCAAATAAAGAACTAAGTTGAACTATTTCGAATGGAAAATAAGATTGAGTAGAATATTGAATCTCAATCGATCAATATTTTAACTGTCGCTTGCATCACATCTGGCGTTGTGTTAACCACCAACGTTATCAAAAATGACTGAAATCTACTGAAAAATTTCAACATTGAAGTTTCAAAAAAAAATTTCCCAAGTTCACGTTTTAAATAATTTTCTATGCGACAGAAACAGATGAAATCAAATATAGAAACAAGTTAAACCATTTTCAATGGGAAAACAAATTGGGGAGAATATTCCATCTCAATCAATCAATGTTCGGCCGAGTTTTTTTCGACGAAAAATAGTTAAGCTTGGTTATTTATTTGATTTCATTCGTTTTTATGGTAATATCGCATAAAAAATTATTCGAAACATTAACATAGAAGATTTTCTTCAAACACTTCAATTTTTTAATTTTTCAGTAAATTTCAGTAATTTTGCAAACTTTAGTAATTAACATAACGCTAGAAATGACAGCAGCGACAGTCGATGTCGCGCATGACCAACATATTAAAAATACTCAACTGTTCATTATATATAAATATGACTGAAAATGCTAATCGAAGCATCGATTGCACGCCATCAGGAAGTATTGAGAATCATTGAATCGATATTCGGGCGGAACATGATACTGAGTGTGCGTTAACAACTTCTCATTGTCGGAAAATGAGAAGCATCCTCTGGCTACA
The DNA here is from genome assembly GCF_000806365.1 of Fopius arisanus. Classification (NCBI taxonomy): domain Eukaryota; kingdom Metazoa; phylum Arthropoda; class Insecta; order Hymenoptera; family Braconidae; genus Fopius; species Fopius arisanus. The sequence continues at coordinate 563,962 of NW_011887773.1, read as the reverse complement.
GAGATGAAAATTGAAGGGATTTTGGAGGTTTTTACCATAGCTCTAGTCGAAGGATGCCTGTGAACTACTGGGACTACTCACAGAAGAAGACTATCACATTTATCCAAAAACGGCACAGACTCTCATCGGAACTACTCCAGTAAGAAACTCACCTCGATGAAAAATGCCTTGTGATATTTGTGGTCTGAAGATGAGAATATCACTGGTTTGGTATAAAGACCGGTCTCGAGAAAGCCATATCATCCAATGTTTTTACAGACAATGAAATCGTAGTATTCGTTCATATAGATGGACTGCAGGTTTACAAAAACTCCGCCAAGACAGTGTGGCCAGGAGCAGTTAAAATTCATCATGGCAATTACACCACCAAGCTGTTTAGTATGGGAATTTACTGCGGTGATGTCAAACCACTACCAGCTGATGTTTACTTGCATAATTTTATCACTGAAATCGCTAATTTGACAGAGCAAGAAGTGAACTTACATGAGATATCCTATAATTTTTATTTTTTATGCGTGATAGCTGACTTCCCTGCAAGTGCTTTCTTTAAGTGTATCAGATGATCTGGTACTTTTTATGCATGTGAGATATGTGAGACGAAAGGCGTGTCAATTAAAACAGCAAAAGGAGGTTCAAAGAAAGTGTCTCCAGTCATCAGCATACAGGCTTTTCATTGACAGATAGTAATAGGCAAGGTCAACAATATGCTTTCCATCACATCTGAACTACTCGGAATACTCAGAGAAGAAGACTATCACGTTTATCCGAAAACGGCACAGACTCTCGTCGGAACTACCCCAGTAAAAAACTCACCTCAATGAAAAGTGCTTTAATCTTCGACGCTAACCCTTATATCATCAAACTGAGCAGCAATTACCATTTGATCCACTCCCATAGTTTCATCAAGTGCGATGTGTTGTTCTGCATATTATACACTCGCGGTATAGCGGAATATAGGAATGACTCTTGGTTAACTATTTATCCATTTAAAATTCTGCTGGAATTACGGTGACACATAAGAGAGTATTGAAACGTTCCCTTGATGCAATGGCAACTGACATATCCACATAATTCCAAAGCAAAAAATTTGACTTCAGACTTTACTCTAGCTAGAAAACCACGCAATACAGATTTTTTTTGAGCTACCGTGGACCTTTTATTTTTCAAGCTATCCTTCTTAAAATTCACTATTACATTCTGCTGTTTATTGCCTGTCATATTTTTATCAATTGAAAACTAATCGACAAGTCGATAGACTATCCTGAATATTTGTTACGAGGTTTTTTCACCCGACTACCCTACCCGGGGGAAGGTCTCAAGTATTGAGTCTACATAATTTGATCGACGGTCCCGATTATGGGACGACCTTTGATTTACCACCGAGTGAATCATCAGCTTTTGGGGAGAAAACTACATTGGTGAATTTAAGGATTTGGTAAAATTTTGCAACAATCCCTTAACTCAAATCGAGTGTCAGAGCGTGAATGTGCAAGCCCAACACAAATACACGATCTCGGCCTATGATATAAAAAAAGAAGCATAAATTTTCGAAATTGATGGCAAAGCATATACAGAAATCACTCAAATAGTATTCAATGATTCTACATTAAGAGCAAAGCATTCTAATACAGTTGTCATGGGAGATGACAAAATGCTGGTGATGGAGAAAATCCGTGTAGCGATCTGAGACGTAAATAGTGCTGCAGACATTTCATCATTCGTTGTAGTTGATAAAGTCAACAGTATTTGATTTGAGGCCTTCACGACATAGGCCGTTACGGTTTTTTCAGACACAGAACCATTATTTGCATTAAAAACCATTGCCCTATCTAAGTATGTCTTATTGCATGTCCGTGGTAAACAGTTAGCAATCTCCTTGTCCCACTAGTGAATGTAAATAAATCGAAGTACACAACAGTGAGTTTCCTTTCCATCGAAAAATAATGTATAATGAAAATTATTACTTCTCAGATCATGAAGTATACTGACGTGTCACGTATACGTGTTTAGATGCGATCCACAACAAGTAATTAGAGAAAACCTCTATCGTGTTCACTTAATTTATAAAAAATAATTTATTCATTGAGTATGTAACCGAAATTGATTGGAATTTGAAAAAGAAATATTGGCGAGTAATTTAAATGAATTCAGTTGGGCCTCTTAATGATCAACGCTTTCATTAGTTTTATTTTCTTTGTTTTATTGGAATGGTTTCATTACATTTGTACAGTTAGTAAAATTTAAACAAAGCAGTCTCAGGCTATGTAATAAAAAATCATAAAATTGAGTCAGGCGCCAGGTCATTTAACGGAATGACCACCGTGTTAAAAGCCCTACTCGACTTTCAGCCTCAATTATCCTGCTGCTCGATATGTAGAGATTCACAATGAATCTGAAACTGAAAAGGGATGCAACTGGGATAGACAAAACCAGGGGGCACCACACACAGACATTCTCAAAAACTTTTGTATTTTTACATTTCAGACCATTCTACATCGTTTCCAAGCAAAATTAGAATTTTTTTTTTCCGGTCGGGATCGGACGATTGCAATGCTTCCATTCGGAAGCAAAAATAAAGAAAGAAACTATAGAATTGTCGGAGAGAACAAATTTCAATGAATTATTACGTCTCGATACAATAAAAAAAAGAAATAACATAAAATCCTTTTAAATCGCATTCACGTGATTGATCAAATAATTTAATTTTACACAAGTCATTGTCGTCCAATTAAATTGATCAATTACTTTGTGAAGTCGAATGAGCAATAAAAAAATAAAAATAAATAAATAATAACAGATCGTCAACGAAGTCAGGATTAATAGATTATCAAAAAACTGAGTCGCGAGACTCGAATTGTTATTATCAAATGGAAATAATAAATTATTGGGAACACCTGAGTTACTAAACTTAATTGTTGTTATTTTTATTGTAGGAAAACAGTCAAAAGTTTTGATCAGAAATACTTCTTGTAAAGTGTTAAAGTGATTCAATGACTCGAGACAACACGAAAATCGATAGGTCTACGCGACCCAAATAAAAGAAAGACAATAAATACTTCAATCGGCGACTAATCACTTTCGAGGCCAAGAGACTTTCAAATAAAATTCAATGGCCAGAGAATTTTATCCAAAATTCGGGACGACTATTTTATATAATTTCAAAGTTGCGAAACCAATAATTCACAAAAAAAAAAATTCTTAAAATAAATTATAATAGGATATAATCATCAATTCGGAGAGAGAGAGAAAGCACAGAAAATTTTCATTGATTGAAGCGTCTAGAGATTCACTGATTCATTCACGAATTGTTCTTTTGGACTCGAATGTACGGGACATCAAATTTAATTAATTCTACTAATCTCTGCCCACTACCAAATCACCAAAAATTATATCCTTAAATTATAGTGGCGACCACGCTCAGCACATCTCCAAGAGGTCTATCGCGGCGCCTTTCGTAATTCATTTTTTTTTTGCACAGGCACGCTCTTAATGCTTACCAAACGGGAAGTGATTTTGCAACACACGTGAGCGCACGCAACAGGTAGTTAACGCGCGATATAATATTATTTGGGTGGGGGGGGGGGGG
>NW_011887773.1:551020-560366 GCF_000806365.1 Fopius arisanus | reverse complement strand
GGGTGTGACAACGTCATCATCCACTAAATTTTGATTGTAACAGATAATGATTTGACTCAATCGAATTTGAAACTTCGTTTTTGAGACGTGCCGGACGGTTTCCAATCTTCGATTTTACTCCCCAAATGACGGGAAGAAAATGGCCTAGTCTATCTTTCAGATCTCTGTTGTGCTTAATGATCTTTGGGATGACATAAGCCACATTCATCCCGCTATTTACGAAGAAAAATCGAACTTTTCAGTGATGACGGAAAGAACAATGTGCACCGAGAAAGAGAAACAGGATATTCAAACCCACGTGTTTACCATCATCCGCTTCGCATCTGGTCGTTAATAGACGCGTGTGTGAGAATGCGATGTTTTCTTTCCTTGGTGCACAATATATTATGCGACAAAAAAATAGTCTTTAAGGCCCAGCCTTCTCGTTTCCAGAATTTTTGGGTGACTTTTATCCCCCCATGGTTTGCGGCAGACTTCCAAGCTCTATATCGAAACGACACGGTCGGTAAAAGGAAAAGTGACAAAATGACATACTTTTCCAGGTCCGCCTGGAGCTCCGAAGTCACGGTGCCAAATTTTCTGGCCCCCTTCGAAAAAAATTGGAACAATTACGGATTTTTCATTTGAATTTATAGGGGGTGGAATAAAATAGTAGTGGGAATGAGAAATCCATTTTGATTCATGTTTTTAAACAAATAGGCGCATTGCGGTAAAGGAGGGAGGGGGGCATGGATGCGAGGGTGACATGGGAGTTTAGATATCGGATGAATCCGTTGGAAAAAAAAGGATTGAGAGTGGGATGAGTGTGGCAGGGTAAAATACGGGGTTGATGCTGAAATGAGGGTTTAGCATGCGATAATACCCCTCCTCCCGCCATGAACCCCCTATTTTACTCTGCTGCACTCATCCCAGCCTCAACCCTTCATTTTTTTCTTTGCACTCATTCCGTCACCGACCCCCTATTTAACCCTGCCACACTCATCCCAGCCTCAACCCTTAATTTTTCCACATGCACTCATTCCACCACCAACCCCCTATTTTACCCTGCCGCACTCATCCCACCCTCAGCCCGTCATTTTTTTCCTTCCAGTCATTCCATCACCACCCCCCTATTTTACCTTGCCGCGCTCATCCCAGCCTCAACCCTTCAGTTTCTTCCTTGCCCACATTCCACTATCAATCTTCTATTTAACACTGCCATACTCATTGCAGCCTCAACCCTTCATTTTTTTCCATGCCCACATTGCACCATCAATTTTCTATTTAACCTTGCCGCACTCATCCCAGCTTCAGCCCTCCATTTTCATACATGCACTTTTCCTACACACAGTTATACTAATGTGACAGAAATAAGTCCCGCTAAGATAAGAGTGAGATTCTTTCGACTCTCGATAAAAATTTAGTTTGAAGAATAAGTGGTCAGGGGAGAAAAAGAATGACTAAGTCCATCAGTAAAAATGAGGAATTACGGAAAATATTATCCATCGGTCTTCATAGTGATAATTATATGAACGTCCCCATAGAGTACTTGGGATTCACAGATTACCTCCTAATATGCATTATAGTATTTCTTCTATCCCTGAAATGACCATCATGTAAATGTCCCCATAATGCCCTCGATAACTGATCCAATTTTTCAAATACAAAATTGGAAATAAATAGGAAAAGGTGGAAAGTCAAATAAGGCCAGGTAAAAGAGTGCAAATTTAACCGCCTATCAACTCATTTGATTCTTTACGGTTTCACAATGTGTAGTGATGGCACTTTGCTTCTTTTCTGGAATAATTGTGATCTAACTTCCATATTGACAGTCATACAAATTTGATTTTGGATTGACCTCGACAGAAAGAAATCCCTCTAAGATGGGAGTGGGATGATTTTGACTCTTGATAAGTATTCTGTTTCAAGGATTGGTGAAAAGTGAAGAAGAAGAATGATTCAGTCTATCAGTGACAATGAGGAATTGAGGAAAATACTAGTCACCCGTCCTCATAGTGATCATTATATGAACGTCCTCATAGAATACTTGGGATGCCCAGATGACTTCTTACTATCCATTAGAGAATTTTTTGTGTCCCTGAAATGACCATCACGTGAATGTCCCCATAATGCACTCGATAGCGGATCCAATTATTTGAATAGTAAATGTGAAATACACAGGAAAACGTAGGCAACCAAACGAAGCCATGTAAAAGAGTGTCAATTTAGGCCCCTACTAACTCATTTGATTTTTCACAGTTTCACCATGTGTAGTGATGGCACTGTCCATCTTTTTCGGAACAATTCCTATCTAACTGTTCCATATTATGCGTCTTACAAATTTGTTTTTGGAGTGACCTAGAAAGAAATCCCCCCAAGATCGGAGTTGGATTCTTTCCACTTTTGACAAAAATTTAGTTTCAAGAATGAGTGCACACTACAGGAGAAGAATGATTAAGTCCATCAGTGAAAATGAGGAATTAAGGAAAGTATAATCCATCGGTCCTTATAGTGATCATTATATGAACGTCCTCATAGAATACTCAAGAATCTCAGATGACCCCGTAATGTCCATTATGCAATTCTTCGTGTCCCTGAACTTACCATTACGAGAAGGCCCTCCTAATGCCGTTTATAATTGATCCAATTTTTGTACAAGAAATTTAAAATAACTAGAAAAAGTTAGGGAATAAAAGAAGCAAGTTACTGGAAATTTCAATTTATTCTTTATCATGAATGTAAAATAGAAATGTGGCCCTTTTTCATCATAAACATACAAAAACCGTTAGGCAAACATAGAATAAAAGTGTTAATTTTTGCAGTAATGAACCTATAAAAAAAATTGCAAAAATGTCAAAAAAAGGAAAAATAAGAGCTTAAATTCTTGATACTCCATGGGTATTAATGATTGGTCACCTTATTCTTCTAAGTCCATAGCCAAATTCTGAGTTGAGGAACAGTGCGTGCTCTCATACATGAATTTTTATCAATGAACTCCTGCATCTCTCTCCCAGATGGGACCCTCCCCAGTTTTAACTCTTCCCCGAAGGCTGCTAGCGTAGTCTTCCTTTCTTGATCGGACCAGAGCTGTTTCCCGGTTGAAGTATTCGACGTGGTTGAACTACTCATGCTGGGGCCATTTCCAGTGTTATCTCTAGCTCTGTTGGATTTTCTACGAGGAATGCTGTGCTCTTTAACACTACTGTCATCTGACTCATCCTCAAATGGAGTCAGACCCTGGCCTGTATTTAAAATCTTAGAGATTCAGATGATGTCAGTTTCCAAGACCGGCTTTCGATAAATATCCTTATGGATTCTTTCGGCATGACCCGTGAAATTCGCGAGATCAGTTACTTGACCATCTGTCACATTTAATGCAATGCACTTCGTTGCAATGTGCTTCCTGAGTGTTGTACCACGTAGAGTTTCTGGGGCGTCGGCTCCACATTTAAGCGAGTACTCTCGCATTAAATCACATGCACTGAAATGACAATTGTGATTTTTATCAGCTGAGGACAATCCAAATTAATATGTATTTTTTTCAGGGACACCTGCATTTTCCGTGTGGTTAATCAGGAGGTTGAAACAGTCCAGCAGTCCTTGTCAACCAGAACTGGGACACCTCGGCCGAGTTTACCACGGATCTCAAACCTGGAGTGTTTTCTGGACAACTTCTTTCCCTCCTCGCTCAAGCCGTCGTAGGCTTCCTGGTTCGAACCATGATCCAGACCTAGGTGACTGTGAAAATCCTCGATGAAGAGGCGCTCAATTTCTCCCGGTCGACGGTGGTTGAAAATTTGAAATGATAGGAGTGTTCTCTTGGCGAGGTTTTCCCAGCTGACATACGGAATTTTCTCTGTTAGTTTCTCATAATATTTGTCTCGCTCCGTTTTAATGAAAGCATGCAGCTTCTTAATATCTTCAGTAGGGGGAAGGACAACTTCCTTACGTCGATTATTTTGGGCTTGAGTCTCAGCCACTCCGCGGTTGATGCTGATGCCATAGTCTACTTCAAGTAATTTGATGAAGTTATCGACTTCCTCTCTCTTACCTGACATTTTTTTCTTAATGTACTCATTGCGTAAGAGCTCGGCGAGTTTCTTCAGCAGTGTTCCGTATCCGAAGGCTACTGCTGGAGCTCCATAAAGTTTTGTGTCCTCGTCGTACTTCGTAACTACTCGAACAACACGCATGACCGCATCATAAAACTCGGGTTGAAAAAGATCACTGAAGTCCTTGATCCTGTTATCGATTTGTTTAATCGCTATCAGGAACCTACCGCAAAGACGTAAATTGGCCCGAACTTGTTTATAACTTTGGCCTTGTGTTCCGTATTTCTCGGCCATTTGATTAGCATAAACCATTACTAATTCATCATATCGAATTTCTTTTACGACTGCATCTTCGTTCATGTATGGATATAATTTATTTCGAACATCTTTGCTAGCAATTGGGTGCACACCAGCAGCGATTTTTCTTCCTTGCACCATCAGAACCCTTTGATTCTTTCCATCGTGGTCAAAACACTTACGGCAATGATGACGTATGACAGATCTTGCGTAGTGGTCCTTACACTTACCACAGACTTGGAAATCTTCAGCAGTTTTGTTCATTCTGATGTTTAGTCGGCTGCAAACAATCACTGAACCATTGTTGAGCTGCCTGTCTGAATTGAACAAAAAGTCACCCTTTTTCCTGATGGTAGCAATAACTTGCTGTCTTTCTGGGTTCCCTGCTGGTAAGTGCGTGAATTTTTTCACATTCTCCTCATTTTTATGAACCAGCTTTTTTGTTTCCCAATATCGTAGTCTAATTTAGTGGTAGCTAAGTCGTTGTGATAGACATTCACCATATCTTTAATCAAGGGCTCAGTAACAGGTACGTTTTGCTCACGAAATTTCGCAGTTACTCCTTTGATGAATGTATGTAGCCCTTTAGGTTTTAGAGAACTGCTGCGTTCTGGACTCGCACTCTCATTTTCATTGTAATTGCAATACTCAGCCCTGATTCTCCGTCAGTGTTTCCGGTATTGTTCGGTTCTTCGTGCCCAAGAATCACTGGCTTCTCGGGGATGGACTGTTTTTCACAGATTTTTAGTTGTCTTTCTTCATGGAGGACCTCAAGGAAATTTAAAAGTGGAATTAGCATAGCTGACGCTCCCTGAGTCTCTGGTGCCTCTGGTATTGGTTGCAGTACCTCAACAGTCAACAGATTGTTCACTGTCCCGTTTCCAAGAATTTCTGGCTCCTCGAACTTTAACCTTCTTCTACAGCTCTGTGGTCTTTCATCCTTGCCGAGAACCTCACAGGAATTGAGGAGCGGAATCTGTATGGCTGACTGTCTCTGAATCTTTGAGACGTCTGGTATTTTTGGAATCCCCTCAACTGTCACATCAGAGCCGGATTCTCCCGGAGTTTTTCCGCTATTACTCGCTGTTTCGTGTCCAGGAATTACTGGCTGATCAGGAGAGAACTGTTTTCCAGAGCTTTCCAGTTGCTTCTCCTCACTGACTTCGCCGCGGGAATTTGGTGGTGGAATCATTGTGGTTGATGCATCCTCAGTCTCTGATATCTCTAGTATTGTTTGTATTCCCTCAATCTTTACACCAGAACCTGATTCTTCTTCAGTATTTACAAGATTGTTCACTGTTCCTGGTCCAGGACCTGTTGGCTCCTCAAACATGAATCTTGTTCTATAGATTTTTCGTTTTTTTTCCTGGCTGGGATTCCCACAGGAATTAAGAAGTGGAATCTGCATGGCTGACCCTCCCTGAGTCGTCGATACCTCTGGTATCGGCTGCATCCTCTCAACCGTCAATCCCGAGCCTCATTCTCCCTCAGTTTTTTCCACATTGCTTGCTGTTCTGTGCCCATGAATTACTGACTGCTCAGGAATAGACTGTTTTCCACAACTTTCCAGTTGCTTCTCTATATTGAGATCGTCACGAGAATTTGGAAGTAGAATTAGCGCGGCCGGCGCTCTCTCAGTCTCTAATACCTCTGGGATCGATTGAATTACCTCAACAGTAGCATTAGAGCCTGATGCTTCTCCAGTTTTTTCAATATTCCTGACTTCCTCAAATTCAGATATTATTGGCCGATTGGAATTCAGCCTCCTACGACACTTTTTTTGTTTATTAGTTCCTATGCGATCATGGGAATTTAGGGCGGGAAGTATGACAAACGGTGGCTCTCCAGCGTCTGACACCTCGACATTAGGATATGAGTTTCTGTCTCGTTCAGGATTTCTGCGATTATCACTGTAGGTCGGCGGAGGCTCTGAATCCTCTGAATCCGTATTAACAGTTCCTTCCTCGTGTTTTGGGCGCTTGGGGATTTGTTCAGAATCATCACTGCTTCGTCGTGATTTTTTCCTCTTCTTTGACTCTCGCTGATTGGCATCTTTAATGTCCAATTTATTCACGGTGATGAATGTTACGAATCGAGAAGACTTATTGAAAAATTCAGCATCTTGCAGAGATGAGAGAAATTCACTTAGGCATGGACTGTTCCATTGTTCAGATAAAAATAGTTTATCTCCATACAATACAGTACTTTCTAAAAATCAAATAATAATAAGTAGTTGATAAAGTCAACAACATCAAAAACAATTCCAGATGAAAATTCGAAAACCGAAAAAAAGTGATAGGAAAGGCTTTTTTGAATTTACCTGTATTTTTCGCAATCTCCCTTGACAGTTTTACGTAATTTCTCTCAATTTGATCTCCCCGTACCCAGATTTTATCAGTCTTAGCAGTCTGTCCCTCCAGGATTACTTTCAATTTCTTCAGGACTACTTCATCGTCTGTGGAAGGTCATGAATGCGCAGGTATATACGGGAACCCCAATTCTCAAAATGGACCATGGGATCGGAATAGTGGAAATTTAAATGATTGGATAATTAATTAAATTTTTATGCGCATAGTATTTCTAATAGTTCCAACAAATTATGGACCTCGTAATTGTTATTTCGATCAATTCTTGGAAATCATCCTTTAAAGGCGAAAAAAAATTACAAAAAATGGGTGTTTAAAGTTGAGCTTCAACAATCATGCACATATCGACGAATTACCCTGGATAATTTTCGGACGTTTCCGGATTGTCGAGTTAGAGGGCAACGGTCAAGACAATGATCTTGAATCCCCCCAAAAATCAGTTTCATTGCGACCATCACCTGAATAAGTTTGTTTTCTCTTCGTACATCAACGCGTAACTTACCCAACGATTAAACCAACGTATTTAAACTCAACGTATAACACTCAACCGACGTCTTAAATTAACGCGTGCTTCTCAACGAATTAATATCAATTAATTACGTTCATTATTGAATTCATCAACGCATCATTTGTTAATTATCGATTGCAACCTATTTATTAAATCCAACGAAAATAGCGGATTAATCTAGAATTGTAGCCTTATGGTACATCAACGATACACACACACCGCACACTCGTCAATTCAACGATTTATTTATTTATTAATTCAACGATTCTAAGTATTGTTTAATTCGTTAAAAACCGTTAATCAACAGTTAATTACTCAACGAACACCTGTGAATATTTGTATATTTTCGACAAGTGACTATTAAACGCGAAGTGTTTTATAATTCCGCTTTCAACGACATTTAACTTTATTCACAACCCATACTTTCATTTTCCGACGCACGACCACCCAACATCCACGTCCCTCATCAAACAATGGGTTCTCGAGGTATACGCATTGATGAATATTATTTTGAAGACATGTCCTCGTTTACAACAGCAGTCCTCAAAGTTTACACGAAATCCATGGGGTCACCTTTGAGGTCAGTCCCCAAAAGTGACAATTAGTATAAAAAATTATGAGACCTGTCCCCAGAACAGCCAAATGTCCTCAAACAATACATTATAGTATCAAAAATGGTTTCAAAATATACATTAGAGATATATATATATATATATCTGTATATTGCAATGTACCGTAGGAAAAAAGGGTGTTCAATTTCTGCGTAATTGAACTCCCCCAACTTCTATTACAATCTGAGACCTAATTACCGACATGGCAGAAGTTATAATCTTTCATTTGATCCCAAAATCGGATCTTTTGATGTAGTATTTTCACTGTAATTAGTATTCCCGTGAAACCCAATTATTTTTATCAAAATCTAGGAAATTTTGGTGGGGGAAATAGTTGCCATGAATTGTAAATAAGTGAGAGTGAGATAGCTCAGGTAAGGAATATCTCACTCCCACTTATGTAAGAATTGTGGCGATTTTTTACCCCAGAATCCCCAGAATTCCCTAGATTTGAATAAAGTAATTGGGTTTCACGGAATTACTAATTACGGCCAAAAAACAGCATGAAAAATTATGCTTTTTGTATCGGAAGAAAGGTCATAACCGGCGACACGTCGGCAATTAGGTCTCAGAGGGAAATAATTGTCGGGGGAAATAAATAAATGCATATATAAGACATCAGAGACCGTTTGAGAACGAGAGGGAGTGAGACAGCTAGTGAGACACTCCCACTCATGCGCAATACTCCATTGGCAGCACCAGGGGCCCCATTTTTCAACGTCCGCCTCTGAAGCTCATTCCGGCGTGTTCGCGAGCTGATGGTAGCGCCATCTACCAGAATTCAGAAGAATGAAAATTTCCTGAAATTGACAGGTCATCACCTCACCTACGGAATTACTAATTACGTGTGATCAAGGTGATGTAAAATTCCGGTATTTGACCCAAACGAAAGGTCAGAGTGTTTTTTATACGTCGGTAATTAGGTCTTGAGTGTGTCCTGTGTACCTGGAACTCTTGAATTGTGTTTATTCCGTGAGTGTAATTTGTGCGCCATCCTGCCAAATGATGTGCAATATATACTGCAATGTGTATGGGAAAAAAGGGCGCTAAATTTGTGCATAATTGAACTCCCCTGATTATTTTTCCCCTCTGAGACCTAATTGCCGACATATCGCTTTAAGGCCCGGCCTTCTCAAGATCAAGTGAATTTTTTCGCCTAGAATTCCCTAGATTTTAAGGAGATAATTTGGTTTTACGGAATTACTAATTACGGCCAAAAAAATACGATATCAAAAAGAAGATATCATCGAATCCTTACAAAGTGATTGGTGTTGTTGACCTGTTTTGGTCAAAAAAACCCGACAATAGCTATCGGTTATGCGTCGATTATCGGCCCCTCAATGCCGTTACAAAACACCTCGCCCTCCCAATGCAAAGTGTAGAAGACTTATTAGTCTGTGCCCACGGCGCGGTCTACGTATCGAAGATCGACGCTAGCCAAGCCTTCCACCACATTCGCCTCGACGAAGAAAATAAGAAAATCCCGTCTTCGCCATCCCCGGACTATCCCCCCGGCCAAACTACCCCCCCCCC
>NW_011887773.1:546680-550045 GCF_000806365.1 Fopius arisanus | reverse complement strand
GTGGGGGCTGTTCTGTAAGACATGAGACCATACGTGTGCGTCACGTATGGTCTCATGTCTTAGTCCGGGGGGTAAGACGGTTTTCCAACGATTTTAGTCAGGGACAGTGCGGTCGATCTGGAGGCAAGGGCGGAGGAAATGTAAAACATCGTCCTCTACGGTCCAATCGGGTATTTGTGGGGGCTGTTCTGTACGTCTAGTTTCTTCTTCTGATACCACATCTCAGGGGAGGAACTAATTAATGCGAGAGCGTTGAGAGCACTGGGGCAAACGCGGGAGAGGGCATCGGGAACAGTATGGAGGGAGCCTTTCCGGTGGATTATCATCATGCCATGGTTTTCCAGTTCCAATAAGACGGTAAGACGGTAAGACGTAGGAGCTACACTGCCCATGGTGGATACGGTAAAACAGATCATAGCGTAGCCCTATATTTTTGTTGGCCCGGAATTTATAGAGATGTGGCGAAGTTCGTAAGATCCTGTCCCCAGTGTCAACGACATAAATCGATCCAGACTAGCCCCAAGGGACTAATGGGAGAACAAACAACTTTCGAACCCTGTTCCGAACCCTTAAAAACCAATATCGGTATATTTTAGTCCTGGAGTATGTATTCACCCGATACGTCGAGATTAAACCCCTTCGAAAAGCGAATGCAAAAAACATCTGCAAAATCTTATAAGATACGCTGATCATGCGCTGGGGAAAACCGCAGTTTTCCTCAGCGACAACGGCACAGAATTCGTCGAGAAAGATCTAACTAAGCCACTAGCCCAGTTAGGAATCATCCATATTACCACGACTCCTTATCATCCCCAATCCAATCCCGTTGAAAGGATCAACCGATCCCTTAAGCCCATGTTAGGGATTTACGTTGGCGACAATCACCAGGATTGGAACCAACACTTACCGAACTAGCGTTTGCCCTCAACACGTCGATCCATTCCTCCCTCAGCGTTTCACCCGCATTTTTAAATATGGGGCGTATCCCCCACCCCCTAGTCCCTTGATCAAGTCACAAAATGGCGCCAACGAAGCCTCTGACCCCTCTCCCACTGGACCCTCAAAATTGCGATTGGCAAAAATGGACTATTTTTACGATCTGGCACGGAAATACATAGGTGAGGCCTTCGCGAAACAAGCTGAACGTTATGACGCAGGCCGAAAGGACGAATTACTCCGGGTAGGCGACCTCGTACTGAGAGGGCACCGACCCCTATCACAGGCAGCACAACATTTCGCAGCCAAGTTGGCCCCCAAATATGAGGGACCATATCAAGCAGTCAATATAATTTTGCCGAGTATGTACGATTTGGAAGATTCACGGGGCAACTGAGTCCACAAAATACACATTACGGTCTTAAAACCCTGCATTAATCGTCCCCTTTCAGAAGATGATATACCGGGGAGTGCCATACGGAAGGGGCGCCTACCAGGTTCCCCTGGGCGAAGAGATACCTCAGCCCAGCCTATCGACGATAGCCTGAAAGATCCAGCCAGCGACCCTAGAGGAAGCCCGGAAAAAGACGGCCCTAGCGAGGAGGTGGCGCCAACAGAACGCCACCGAGTCTCCCACTCCGCCACCGACCCCCAGGGAGAATGAGGACCCGCCACCACAAACACACCACCCCCAGGTCGACCCCGCAAACGTCCCCCTCGCCCCTCGACTGGCTCCCGATCACTTGCCGACTCAGACAACGAGGACTACCCCATGACCACACCTGAAGAACCCCCCGCTAACAGCCCCCGGATACGTCTATATCTACACGCTCTCACCCTGCAACCCATCCACCCACTACCCCCAGTCCTGAAGCCCTCTCCCGCGACGCGCGGGATACCAGCCCTCTCCCCCATCCCCACCCCCTGATGGCTCTCCACATCCCTCGACCCAAATCCCTTCCTCCTGCTGCCCCACGCGTGTCCAGGGAGGTTCGTCGCCCCCCTGGGTACCCCCAGACTTCCGCTGTCCCCCTGCACTCGCCCCTTCTCTACGCCAGCTGTCGCAGGTGCAACGGTGATCGACTCCAGTTCCTTGCAGAAACCCCCCCCCCCTCCCCCCGCCCTTCTTGCCAATTGGGTTTTGTTTACACTCATAGTCTAATTATATCTTTTTGTAATAAACCTCAGTTCTGGATAACTACAGCTTAATTGATATCCCCCCTCGCCGTAGTGAATTCCTGTATGCGAGAATTGTTGGCAAGGGAAAGTGTGATCGAAGGCCATAAAACCCTCTTAGACCCATTATTAGAAATACAATACCCCAATTGCGTGGAGCGCAGCGTAGTCAGGGTGGGAGTAGCAGCGTATACGAAGTGGGGCGCAGGTAGACAGAGAGAGCACCGCGCGCTTTCCTTTCAAATTTAAAAAACCTTACCGCCTAAAAATTCAAACAAATTTTCACCAATTCAACGTGGTAAATCCTCAGTTGTATCGGGGGTAATGGTTCAAACATCATGGTGCCAAAAATTGATTATTTCTTGGTTCCCTTAATATTGAATAATTATTTTACTAAAATTGGAAAAAAATGAAATGTCAGTTCTCTAAAATTCAATCAAAATCCATTCTATTGGAACTGTATTAGATTTCTATGAAATCTATACAAGTTTGTCATTGTAAAAAACTGTTGAAAAGATTTTTTAATTTTTGTTAATACAAAATTTTGTTAATACAAGATTTCTTCCAATATGAATATTGAAAGAATAAATAGATTCATACCAAAAATGGAGTTGAAATTTTTTTTTATAGAAATGTCCCACAGAAAGCTCTGGGTTTGAAACGAATGGGATTTTTCCTTACATTTTAATCTATTTTTCTTATTTTTTGCCGATATTTGAGCCAAAGAAGACAACTCTAAATGATTTTACCATGAAAGTTCTGCAAGGAAATTTCTCTCAAATAATTTGAATGAACGGATTCTTTTAACTCCATTTTTGGTATGAATCTATTTATTCTTTCAATATTCATATTGGAACAAATCTTATATTAACAAAAATTTGTGTTAACAAAAATTTAAAAATCTTTTCAACAGTTTTTTAAAATTAATTCGCTCCCGAAATATTCAATTCAGAGTAATTTATTCAACGGAATTTTATGCGGAAGTTGATAGAGGGAAAATTGATTAATTGATATTTTCTAACAATGCAAAATGCAACAAGAAAAATATTCATATTTTTCGTTCAAAAATTCAAATTTTTGCGCGTTGATTGACGTAACGATTCCCCCATTCTGAACCAAGCATCGTGGTCTTGCCCCTCCAACTACCTGCACGATACAATAGGACCCCTTATATTATATACATTGGCCTAATTGAGGTTGGGAGCTAGGTCAGCCGATTGAGCGCACTTTGCCCATGCCTGCATTAGACTATC
>NW_011887773.1:540751-545993 GCF_000806365.1 Fopius arisanus | reverse complement strand
CCCCCCCCCCCAAGATCGTTTCTTCAATTAGTTGTCCAGGATTCTGGACCACTGGGTCAGAATCATGCACCACTGGCCCAGGATTCAGCACCAGTGGCCCAGGATCCTGTACCAGCGGCCAAGAATGCTGGTACAGAAGTCTCTCCTCCGGCTGGCAACGCAGAGCTCCTTGGTGCTCTTTTGAGGATCGAGGAGCTCCTGCATAAATAAAATGCGGAGCAACAAAAAGGAACGAAAAAGAAGAAGGGGAGAGGGTTTTGGTATCGCGGTCGCAGAGGCTGGAGAGGAGCAAGAGGCGGCGGCGGTAGAGGAGAAAGGGGCGGTGGTTTGAGAGGAGCTGATGATGGTTCGGCTTATTTATCAAGGCCTGTCGTCAGTGAATGTGTACAAATAAAATAAAAGAAATAAAAATATTCACAGTTAATAAAATGATTCCTCTTTCATTCGTTTTTTTCCCCCTTCCCCTGAATGTATAATTCAACTTAATCAATATAATTGATACGTTGGGAGACAATAATACACTATCGTCTACATTTTTGTTTTATATTGAATATAATTGATGCATAATGACAGAATAATGCAAACGATACTTTCACTAATCCCAGCATTATTGTCTCATAATGCATCTGCTGTCAAGACCCAGTAGCGCGCAACCGAAAACCAAAAACGAAGTCAGTCCTAATTTTTGTCATCGTTAATCTCGATTTTGTTTTTCAACTTAATGAATGTAATTGATTGACACTGCTGCAAACATTACTGAAACTATCGTCTGCATTATTGATACACATTAGTTTCACTAATGATTATTTCATTATTGCTACACGATTCTTTCACTAATGTCTGCATTATGAATATAATTAATGCATTATGAGACAATAATGCAGGCATTCGTGAAACTATCGTCTGCATTACTGTCTCATAATGCATCAATTACATTCATTAAGTTGAAAAACAAAATCGAGATTAATGATGAAAAAATTTGGACTGACTTCCTTTGATTTTGGCGCGGTTCTCGGTTGCGCGCTACTGGGTCTCAACAGCAGATGCGTGTGGTTTAACAGCTCAGCCCCAAGTTGGATGGTCCCCTACTCTTGAAAACTTATGTTTCAAATACAAAATATCAGGTGAGTATAGTTACCAACATTTTTCCGCGGAGAAAAGCGATAATTAATGAATCGTTTTCATTTTCAACTAGAGGTCCTTCGCGTCTTGTCATTTGCAGCAAAGATGGGCGATTTTTTTCAGTTTCTTATCACGTGATTCATTCAGTTTATGATTATATTCACATGATAAGATTCTTATCTGTGTAGTGACAGTTTGTATATTTTTGGCAATTTTGTGGGAACTCTGGTTTTGCTGTGGGTGAAATGATGGAAAAGAAGGGTTCATGTGGAGACGGTCGAGCAGACAAATCTCGTCGATGTCCTTCTCAGAAGAGACGAAAACCTGGACCAAGAAGATAAGAAATCTATTTTACCCTTTTTGTGGGAGATTCTATCTGGAGCTATTATACATCCAATCACTGCCCCTTGCTGTCACTTGTCTTGGTACGTCTGGCAAATACTTCAAGTACTTTGTAATGAGTTGTTTTCTAGGGAAAAAAACTGAAGTTTTTTAGATCTATATATTTGCAATCAATCCATGCTTTCGATGGCTCGAGTTGACCCCCAGCTCAACCCTGATTTATCATTTTCAACTACAATAAATCATGACAAATCTCCAGTCAGTAGATCAAAGAGTAAATACTTGAGGGATTTTGCGGACAATACATCAGGTACAAGATATTTGTCGGCCCCAATTTTATGCAACAATCCACATAAGAAAATAACTTTACCTCGGAGCCAACCGCATTAGTCATTTTACAAACCCATAACTTCTGATACTTTCCCAACAACTCGATTCCATCCTGTAACATGCCCGATTAAACTGGGGATGAAATCGGCCAGTTAACCCGCCCGTTTCCCCTGGAATCTCAAAATCGGCAAGATAAAATCAAGAGTTAGGCGCCAGTCAGTTTTTCTTCCTCCGGAAATAACAAACCGGAATACCCCGATTTCGGAAACAGAAGCGAAAACACAAAACAATACGGTAAAATACAGTTTCGACAGAAAATCCCAGGAAAAGGTGGTAATTGCCCGCGTGGCTCAGGGGGTCGGTTGTGGAGAGAAGGGTGGATCTGGATGGAAACAAGTTTATTGGGCAGAACTCTAAAATAAATACCCAAAATCTCTAAATTCCAGAGCGAAACCAAAAATATATTCAGTAAGAAAAATTATTAATACAGAGTTGAGAGAAATGAATACAACATTAGGCGTGACGTACGCAGAGACCCAGAAATTTTTATTATTCAAAATCCTAATAATCTCAAATGAGGCCAAAAGGCACGGGAATAGTGTCAGGCGAATATTCGCAGCTCACAAGTAATTTTTATTCCCAACCGGGATGGCGATAAACGTATAATTCAATAAAAGGAGGGTAATAATTCCCAACCCCCATAAATAACCCTAAGGCGCAGGGCGCATGGCACTCAAGGTACGACACTGCTTGAAACATACAACAAGTGGAGGCTCACTGAGCATAAAGCATAGCCACGTGCGGGCTATCAGTCGGCATGGTACGCGAGATTAAAAATGAATTTTCGAAATGAAAACCGTATAAAATGTCGAAATATCCGAAATTTTAGCGCGTGGGCCGCACGACGAATTGGTAACGATCGTAGACGTATTGAATTATTAATAAAAATGGCTAAAACAGCAATTAGAGGCAATACAATAATCGCAAGAGGGAATGAGAGATGAGAGAGGCTCTCACCTCGGCGTTCCACGCAACAACAGCAAAACGATGTTGTCGGCTCGGTGTCTGAAGTAAGACTCTCTCTGGTTGATGATTTTAATTATCCGAGGTATTCCTAGAATCGTCTCTAAGTGATTACGTGCCCGGAAGTTCTCGAATGAACCGTCTAATACGCAATTGAATCGTGTTGAACACTGAAAATTTCGAACACGAGACGCGATGTTCTCCGACGTATATTTTCCGTAAAAATGGCTCTACAGGCACGATTTCGGCTCTCCCGTGCTGAGCATTAGTTAATTAATAATTAGGAGCCGCGAGGATAACCCTAACAGACACTCGTAACGCGTAATCCGCAAGGATAAATGAGAAAGCATGGTAATGCTCACCAGAAATCCTCCTCCTTGTCTCCAGGCTGTATCTCAGCAAATCTCCGACTCTTTCTCTCCTCCCTGATCTTTAAATGTTCCTCACACCTTACACTAGCTCCTCGGCGCACAAAGAAGGTCCTTCACACTCGTAATTAAGTCAAAAAAAAACGTTAACTTGCTGCACGCACTCGTATCTCGCGACGTCAACAATACACTGGTATTTTCGCAATATGGCGGGTGGAGAACGCGGTCAGCGCTCCTCCTCGCAACTAACCTTCGCAACTTCGAAATTCCTCGCGCGCGAAATATAAAATGGGCAAAACTGCAATTAAATTATCTCGAGATGGTGGACGGGTCTTCTCCTCCAATAAATTCCCTTTAATTAAGGGCGCGTATGTAGGATGGTTTTCTCACGGGATCCCGGGATCAGAACCAACCCAAATAACCAAACCCTCATTTTTCCCCCCTTAATCAATTATTACTAATCCTTTAAACTTTAATTTCCACTAACCCTAAGCAACCTGACTACTCAGGAGATCCTCATGGTTGCACTGATTCCCTCCTGACCTGTCACCGAAACCCTTACCCTAACCGGTTCTACCCCTTAAGTCCCACAATTTGAGCGATAATATTTCAATTATTCCTACCCCTATCGTACACCTTTACCCAAGAGTATTTTATCCTAAACCTTAACCGTGCAGCGCGATATTTTTGGCTCAAGACGCGATTAATTAAGGAACTCTACTTAATTAATTTTTATTTTTCGAAACTTTAATTCAATATTTTGGCGATAACTCGCCATAATTCTTCCCTAAACCTTGTGATGAGGCAGAGTTTTGCGCCCCCCCCCCCTTCCCCCAATTGATACAGCTTATTTTTCCTAGGTTAAGTTAGGTTTAAGTTACTCTTTTTTCGCCACTGTTGGGCAACCCATCCCCAGATATTCCTTACCCCCGTCCCCATTTTCTCCCGCCCTAGCACTCACGCATCAAGGAAAAGGACAGACAATAACGAATGCCCCCGATTAACACCGATTATCACCATAATCGGAAGGAAGAGGTGAGGATGATTAGCCGCCTTCACTCGTGCCACAGCTTCCCTACAAGTCACTGCCACGTAAAGTAAAAGAGTTACACCGAAGAGACCCTGACAAATTGTGAAGAAACAAAGTGCGAGGAAAGGAATTAGTGTGTAAAAGGAATTATTTGAGGAACTATTTTGAGAAATACTGTAAGAGGAACTATTGGAAAGAATGTGAGGAGGAGAACTATTGCGAAGAGAGGAACTATTCTCGTGTGTGAAAGGAACTATTGGAAAGATTGTGAGGAGGAGAACTATTGTGGAGAGGATACACGGAAAGAGCAGAGAGAGAGAGAAGGAAGGAAGGAGGCAAAAGCCCAGAGGAAAACCGAGAGAATTCTGAGGACACCATTCCCCGTGAGTGCCCCATTTTTTATTCCCTGCCCCAACGAATTTCCCAGCCCCGTGCCAATTTCCCCCCAACGGTGAGCCTCCAGTAAATTTATTTTAGTTGTAGATTAAACCCCCTATTAATTATTACTTTTTTAGTCGGCCCCCCTCACTTCTGCCCCATTTTCCAGAGTTAGAGCCTCCCCTTCTTTTTATTATATTATTTCGCGTAGCCGCAAGTGAGTTGGGCTTACCCCCCACCCTCGAGTTATATTAGTTAAAAGGCCCGGATTATTTTGATGTAATAGTTTGTAAAAAGAGTAGAATACAGATAGTCAATTTATAAATCCCCCCAAGTAATTATTGAGAATCCCCTCCCTCTTATTATTTCAGGTCCTCCCATAAATTATAATAAAGTTCCCTTTCATTTTTCAGATTATCGTAAATTCCCCAATATCGTGCCTTCGCCGGGAATTATTATATTTTAATTCCCCGGCCAAGGTCACAAATGGCGCTCGACGTGGGGCTGACCACTGTATACGGCACGCGTATTTTGTTTTGACTCCCCCCTTTAATGCCCCCCCTTTCGTTTGTTTTTCCTATTGTTCCCCAAGACTCACCGCTGCTTTGCGAAAATTCCGTCATCTCCGTGGAATTTGATCGGGCTGTCA
>NW_011887773.1:391828-536750 GCF_000806365.1 Fopius arisanus | reverse complement strand
CCCCCTATTAATTATTACTTTTTTAGTCGGCCCCCCTCACTTCTCCCCCATTTTCCAGAGTTAGAGCCTCCCCTTCTTTTTATTATATTATTTCGCGTAGCTGCAAGTGAGTTGGCCTTACCCCCCACCCTCAAGTTAGATTAGTTAAAAGGCCCGGATTATTTTGATGTAATAGTTTGTAAAAAGAGTAGAATACAGATAGTCAATTTATAAATCCCCCCGAGTAATTATTGAGAATCCCCCTCCCTCTTATTATTTCAGGTCCTCCCATATATTATAATAAATTTCCCTTTCATTTTTTAGATTATCGTAAAATTCCCCAATATCGTGCCTTCGCCGGGAATTATTATATTTTAATTCTCCGGCCAAGGTCACAACCTGAATCCTCTTAATTCGATATTTTCGCGTGAACACGCAATTAAATTCTAAAAGAAAGGCGAAATACGCAATACAAACTCTCCCTAATTTTAGGCGTAACGCAATAAAAATTCCCACTAACTTTGGCATCAAAAATACATTTAAATTTTCAAATTTTAGGCGACTCCAAATCTCAATTCTGGACTCTACTGGGTCTTTTTCTGCGTACTCACGATATTTTTAATAATTTTCTTGACGATCTCGACGTCCAAAAGGAAATTCCCCAGATTTCCTTACAAGTTACAGAACTGAGAAAGTATTTGATGTGGTCAAAAGACCATGTCCTTCTCGAGATGTAGGAATTTACAAGATAAAAATCGTTTCTAATTCGTCAGAATTTGTACCACTTGGAAATGTTAAATACAAGTGCATGTGGGTTCATGTCAAAAAAAGAAATTATGTTATCTCGTTGCTGCATGACTAAATTACTTTTTGAATAAGTGTCATAGTTATTGAAATTTATAGCTGGTAGCCACTGTATATTTTGATATTTAGTTCAATACACGAAAGTAATGAAAAAAAATGTTTTGTGTAATATTTGTAGCTACCAATATTTTATAATTTTTTGAAAATTGAACACCGCTATGGAAAAACTTGAAAGTGATAGTGATGGAAGAAAAATAAAATGAGAATGGAAATTGTAGAGGTTATGAACCTTCGATATTTTTCTTGATATAGAAGGAACAGCAGACAAAGTCAGACGTCACAAAACTATCATCACTCTATGTGTCCCTCATCTTTTTCTTGGACTCGATTTAGTATGAACTGTAGTTGGTTGCATGTGCAGATTTGCATAAAATAGTCTTTAAGTTTGTTTAACCATTTTAACGCGGGGGAGGGGGGCATTCGGTTGAGTTTCTGTGGTAACTTGCGAGTTTAGAGAGGGGATGCAATGGCGTAAAAATGTTTGGGAGGGGAGACTCTTGTCCCCAGTCTGTTAGAAAGAATCAAACCACGTACACGTATATTCTCTTCAGTATGTAGCCATGTAATTGCTAACTAAAATGCGATTTTGAATCGAAATAACGAGAAAAAAAAATTTTTTTTTACTGATCTAGTTTGCGAGATAAATATATGTTTGCGGTAATTATTGCATACCAACATTGGCACAAAAAAATTGCCAGGTCAGTTACCGACGCCACTGTAGGATTATAGTGTCCGAAAACAGTGCAGTGATTTAGTATAATTTCACGTGTATTAATTTTAATTTGTGGACTGAGCCGGTTGGGACGTGAGCTACCCAAGTAGGTTTTGCCGAGTGTGGTTGCTTGGGCCGGGGCTTGGCTGAGTCCCGGCATACACGTCATTGGCTCACCATACTCGGGCCAACGTCTGGCCCTAAATTGGCTGATCAATAATTGGCTCACCAATTAATAGCCGAGGCTTGGCTGAGACTGACGAGCCAAGACTCGGGATCCATATGTCGGGGCAACGCTTGGCCAAGGGTTGGCTACCGAAAGTTGGCGGAGCATCTCTGGGCCAACACTTCGTCAGCCAATAACGAACCAAAGACTGGTACACCATTGCTCGTTCACCGCTTGGTTCAATGTTGGCTAACTGAAGATTGGCAGAGCATCTTTGGCCCAACACTTCGTCAGCCAATGGCGAACCAAACACTCATTGGCCATTGCTCACTCAATGCTTGACCAGTGCTGGCTACCTGGAGATTAATAAGCATCTTTGGCCCGATACTTTCTCAGCCAATGACAAATCAAACACCGGTACTCCATTGCTTGGTCAGCGTTTGGTCGAGTGTTGGCTACTTGAGGATTGGCATAGCATCTCTGGCCCAATGGTATGCCAATTATTGAAAAATTAAGTACTAGTACTCCTAACGTTGGCCAGGTTTTCTAGTTCCGAGCAACAATGTCTTCCCGGTATTATCGTATTAAAAAACACCGTGTTTTAAAAAAGACAAAATTATCCGTCGGTTATCATGAAAACGTCCCGGGAGTGATTGAAAACGCTAATCGAAGCACCGATTGCACGCCATCAGGAAGTTTTGAGAATGATTCAATCGATATTCGGGTAGAAGGTGATACTGAGTGTACGTTACATAACCTGTCCGTGCATAATTTGTCATTGTCGGAAAATGAGGAACATCCTCTGCCTACAGAGAAGGAAATTGAGGGGATTTTGGAGGATTTTACAATAGCTCCAGAGACTGCTGATGGTCACATTGGTCTGAGGGAGAAACTGAAACACTGGGTTTTACGTAATTTAAATAGTTTGAGGTTGAAGGATGTCTCTGAACTATTGGGAATACTCAGACAAGAAGGCCATCACGATTTACCGAAAACGGCGCAGGCTCTGATCGGAACTACCCACAGTAGGAAACTCACCTCGATGACAAGTGCCTTGTGGTCTGAAGATGAAACACGATACATCGAAGGGGAATATCACTGGTTTGGTATAAAGACTAGTCTTGAGAAAGCCATATCACCCCACATTTTCACAGAAAATGAAATCGCAGTATTCGTTCATATTGATGGGATGCAGGTTTACAAAAATTCCGCCAAGACAGTGTGGCCGATAGCAGTTAAAATCCATCATCGCAATTACATCACCAAGCCGTTTGTTGTGGGAATTTACTGTGGTGATGCCAAACCACTATCAGCTGATGTGTATTTGCATGATTTTATCACTGAAATCGCCAATTTGATGGAGCAAGGAGTAAACTTACATGGAACACACTATAATTTCAATTTTTTAGGCGTGATAGCTGACTCTCCCGCACGTGCTTTTATTAAGTGTATCAAATCACCAGGTACGTTTTATGCATGTGAGAGATGTGAGACGAAAGGGGTGTCAATTAAAACAGCAAAAGGAGGTTCAAAAAGAGTGTATCCAGAGATGAATGCTCCAAAACGAACAGGAGAATCCTTTAATCTTCGCCGCCAACCCTTACATCATCATCCAGAGCAGCAATCACCATTTGATCGACTCCCACAGTTTGATCAAGTACGACGTGTTGTTTTGGATGTTATGCACTTGTGGTACAGCGGAGCACAGAAATGGCTCCTGGTTAACTGGTTATCCGTCAAAAATTGTGCTGGAATTACGCTGACACATAAGAGAGCATTGAAACGTTCCCTTGATGCAATGTCAATTGACATACCCACAGAATTCCAAAGGAAAAAATTCGATTTCAGATTTTACTCTAGCTGGAAAGCCACACAATACAGATTCCTGCTGCACTACGGTGGACCTTTCATTTTTCAAGCTATCCTTCCTAAAGTTCACTATCAACATTATCTCCTGCTGTTTGTTGCATGTCGTATTCTTATCAATCGAAAACTAATGGACAAGTCTACAGACTATGCTGAATATTTATTACAGCGTTTTTTCTCCCAACTACCAACATTATATGGAACAGGCTCTCAAGTATTGAGTCTTCATAATTTGATCCATGGACCCGATGATGTGAGGACCTTTCATTTACCATTGAGTGAATTATCAGCTTTTTGGGGGGAAAATTACATTGGTGAATTCAAGGATCTGGTGAAATCTCGCAATAAACCCTTAACTCAAATCATCAATCTCGGCCTATGAGATAAAAAAAGGAGCAGAAATTTTCGAAATGGATGGCAAAGAATATACAGAAGTCACTCAAATAGTATTCAATGATTCTACGTTAAGAGCGAAGCATCCTAATAATACAGTTGTCTTGAGAGATGGGAAAATACTGGTGATAGAAAAAATCCTTTTAGCTATCTCAGACGAAAATAGTGCTGCAGACATTTCATCATTCTTTGTACTTGGTAAAGTTGACAGTGTTCGATTTGAAGCCTTTACCAGCCCAACTTCCTCTTATGATGTAGGGGTCGTGGGTGTTACTGCTTTTTCTAACGGAGAACAATTATTTACACTAAAAAGCATTGAGTCCAAGTGTGTCTTATTGCATGTGCGTGGTAAACAATTAGCAATCTCCTTGTCCCACCAGTGAATGTGAATAAATCGAAGTACAGAACAGTGAGTTTCCTTTCCATCAAAAAATAAGAATTTATAATGAAAATAATTACTTGTCAAATCATCAAATGTAGTGAGGTGTCGTATACGTATTTAGATGCGATCCACAACAAGTGACTAGAGAAAACCTCTATCGTGTTTAGTTTATTTATGAAAAATAGTTTATTCATCGAGTGTGTAACCGAAACTTATTGAAATTAAAAAAACGAATTATTGGTGAGTAATTTAAATGCATTCAGTTGAAGTGTTTAATGATCAACGCTTTCATCAGTTTTATTTTCTCTGCCTTATTAGAATAGTTTCATTGTATTTGTAAATTTAGTAAAATTTAAACGAAGCAGTCTCAGGCTATAGTTCCGGGCGCCGCCACGTCGTTGCGAGTCGGGACGCGTTCTTGTGTGTTGTAACCGAGGAGGCCGCATTGTGGGACTCAGAGCATTGTTTCGATAGTTCGTCGTCAATAATCGCGTCAGTCTGTGTAATAAACGATTAAGCCAGAAAGTAATCCACAATGTGACACTGTGAATTTACGCTATAGCTTGTTAATTATGCCTTATTTCATCATCTCTGACTGATTGAATTCAGTGCCGGTTGTGTACACCTGAATATAGCAGAGCCAGCACACTCTTGCCTGAAGAGACGCTCTGGCTCGTGGGTGATATTTTCCTCATTTTTGCGGTAAAAAAAATTCTTGAACAAAACGTATCATCTCGAAATCATCGGAACAATTGACCCACGAAATCCAGTGATTGGATTTTCTCTCACCACACGACGTGGAACTCATAGACACTCTGTGGACTCAAGCGCCATGATTTTATGACGTAACTCTAACAACCCCAACGTGCTGTGAATCATTTAAATCTTCAAAAAATTGCATAAAAATCTGTCTCATCGTGTTCATCGAGAGCTGGCATTATTTCTATTGGTGTTTCTTTGAAAATTTGTGCATATCCGTACGTAAATTGGAAGCTACTACTTGCACCATGGATGATAACGTGAAGAACCCACATGTAAGAAACACGTGGCTTTTTATATCTTAATTTCCCTCATGGCTGTTACTTATTTAGATATACATTTTCAACGGTATTTCCTAGGAATTTCACGAGGATCCAAAAGTCAAATATGCTATCGTGCGTTTCTTGGGTGAGACTGATTCTGAAGGAAAACCACTGGTGGATATTTCCGCCAGACCATGGATGAAGAGGTTACGTGACGGTTGTTACACGACTAAATATTTTCCCGAAGATTGCTTCAACAAAAGAGGAAAATACTTGAAACAATTGGTAGAACCAAAGAAGGATTGGAAGGAATATCCAGTGGAATTGATCAGCATTGCTTGTAAGTAGGGAATGTGTGAACCATTCTCTCAGTATTTCCAATCATTTTGTCACAATTTGTTGGTTGAATGTTCTCCGTAATGAGTGCTGTTAGAAAATAATGTCAGAACACCTTTTTTACAGACAATTTTCTCGACTGTAAGAAACGTCTCATTTTTTTTTTCATTTTTATTGTTTATTGCCAAATTTAGAGATATGATTCGAGAATACATGTTACACTAAAGATATTCTTGATATTTCTAGATGATTTGATAATTTTTCTTTTACAAATCGAAGTTTCCAAATTAATGTCATGGGACCTGTTTTCGAACTGAGAGTGTTGGTAATCCTACGGAGAATATGAAATGTCATTTTTCATTCTTACAGTAATCGCATGTCTTCTACCTACACAGATGATTTCAAGCAAGCTGAACGACGCTTGGAAAAGTCACTGAGAACACGAAATATTGAAACGACAGACTCAGAAATTCAGCATCTCTCTATTGCAACAACCCACAAGGATTGTGAACGACAACAGGTTTTGTCAATGAACCAATACAGCTCCATATTAAGTTCACAGAGTATGAAAAGGTCAGATAAATCCTCTGTAACTTCCCATTGCGATGATAGTAGTAGCGGTAGTGAGACTCGGCGCACAGTATATCCTGTGAAGAGGAAAGACTTGAAAAAAAAAAGAAATCATTGACTACAATAGTAGAATCCTCAAGTAGTGCCGATTCAGGGAGCTCTCCAATGAGGAGGATTTCTCCACCCAAAGAGAGGACTACCACGACTTCAATGAGCCATAGGGCTGAAGATGAAGAAAACACACGTAAGTGAACGTTTTATAATTCGTTCCTGATGGTCCTTCATCCTCCCGACGTTTTCCAAATAATTTACAGTATATTTGTGTTTCATGACTTTGTAGCCAAACGAAAGGAAGATTCCCCACCGTTGAGGCAGACTCTGCATACAGTCTCCAAAGTAAGAGCTTTTCCTGGAGTGGTCAACAATGGAATTGGATCTTATGGTATGTAAAATGATGGAAAAATGAGGTGATATGCGGAAAAATGATAATAATTGTATTAATTTCCAGAAAGACTCCTCCATGATATACAAAAAATCGTGAGCGATCACGTTGGTGCTGCTAAGGTCAGTATCCTCCATGATATTTCTCACAAGATGGAGGAGCTAAAGACGACCATGCTGCAGGCTAACATTCGAAATATACCCAAGGCTACAAACATTGAATTAGCGAAGAAATTTAACATCAAATTACCTGTTACATCACTTGAAGCTTTTCTGGCAATGGAGGAAACTTTGAAAGAGCAAGATACGCAAAATACCTTGGTGAGTAATTTTCTTTTCGCCACAATAATTCAGGCACTCACTGACAATGTTCTTCATTTTTTCCCAGGTTACGCTATATTCAAATCTCATATTCAGCGTTTCTCTACCAAAGAGTTGTATTATTAAGTTAATGGAAACTACGATAGGGAAAGCAGTGGCCTTAGAGTACTCTGGATCTGGAAGAGAGATCAATGGACAAGCGAAGCGCAGCTTCAGAGACACCAAAACTTGTGAAGCTTTGAAATCAGCAGTCATTCACAAGTTTCAGGGCACTGTTGAGGAAAAATTTATACAATCAAGGATCAGCATATGGTTATCGGGGGCAGCTGATCGAGATGGAGGGCGTAAGGAACGTGAAGAGAAGAAGAAAAGGAAGAGTCAGCTGGAGAGACCACGTCATGTTTTATCTCCTGAAGGATCAGACTACATTGCAGTCCAATCATATTCTTAATCTTTTTTCTCATATTTTACATATTGTTGGAATATTCACATGGAAGGGGAAGTTTCAATTATGGTTCGAAGTATTTTTTGTTTTTTTTTCAGTTCATTTTTCTTTAGTTCTGCACGTAGTGTTGAGAAATACTAGTGACAATAAGAAGAAGATTTTTATGTTTTACGTTTCGTTCGAACTGAATTATCGTTATTGAGTTCCGAGATTTATCTTAAAGTTATGAAGATCGAAATATATTTAAAAACACGGAATAGAATTAAGGAATAAGAAATGTTAAATGTGATGGAAAAAATAGAAGTAGTGCAGCCAGGGGTCCAGGCATTGGTTGAAGCTAAGGTTCATTTACAGAATGTATTCGCAGTATTTCTTATGCATACTTTTAATTAATATTGTTCACGCTGTTCGCTTCGCACTTTCACAATTAATAAATCTTCATGTTATTGGAAGAAACTTGGTGATTGCATCTTATTAATAATATGCCTGGCTAGCCATTATCGGACCAGGCTTGGCAGCGAACTACTGGCTCAAATTTTCATGCAATGATGAAGCGAGTGGTTGTCAGTGGAGCCAGCACTGTAAGTAAGCATTGAGCCAATTTAGGCGAGCGAGAATTGGTTCCCTTGTAGTAGGGCCAATATGGGAGGCAATAATCGGGCCAGTCTTGGGAACAATCGTGTGGCTAGTTACAGGTCGACAATCATCGGGCCAGTGATGTGCGTACATCTTGGGCCACCCTAGAATCCCTTGACTGGGCCCGAGTTATCATCCAGAACTCGGCCCATTCATGAACCAGTGTTTAAGCCAAGCGTTGTGCCAAGCCTAGTGATTGGCATGCCAAGCACGGACCATTGGTTGGCCCACGCCTGAAACCCTACTTGGGTATTCAACAAACATAGCCAGTTATAGCCAGTTAGCCCAAGTAAGTACATTGAAGTATATTAAAACAAAATTAAGTAAATATTCAATTTTGCTGTTGAAATTGTTTTCCGTTTTGAGAGAGATTTTAGAATTTATCTGAGCTAACCTCAAAATGTGCTAATCAAACACATTCCATTAATTCTTCAGTATGAGTTACGAAGTGGCGGAGGACGCGTCATATTGCATTGTTGCGTTTAGTGGTGAAGAAAATGCAAAAGGACAAAAAATCGTCGAGATCGTTAACAAACAGTGGATTGACGGGGACAACAATGACACGAAGGAGAGAGTTTGTTATTTTCCCCCAGAGCAGGAGTATGGCAAAATGGAAAAATGGTTGAGAAATCAAACGAAACGGAAATCGTCTTGGAAGAAATTTAATGTGGAAATTTTGTGTTCTACAGGTGATTATTACTGTGCAAATGACTGTTATTTACAAATCTGGAATGAGATACCGAAGAAGGTGCGGTAAAATGAATATTTGTGACTTATTGTCAAGGATCAGTGACGTTACTAATTAATTTGAGAATAGAATAATTTTTTCCTTCAATGAAACGAACAATTCTTTTCCTTTGAAATGAACGTAGACTGAACTAGAAAAAAGTAACAATTGTTCATTCCACCTCATGCTTCAATACTTCATTAACAGTTATTCCTTCACACTTGATTTGCAATTTTTCACAACGAAGTTTTTAGAAAATTTATCATAATTTCGAACGTTTTCGGAGATATTACTGCTGCTGATTTTAGAGAAAGGTCTGCATTTGAACCAATTTATTGTATTTCATTCATTTCAATTCATTGCAATTCTTCTTTTACAGTTGATTTGGAAAGTGCTCGTAAAAGGCTTCAGCGATTATATAAAAAAACGGTCAGACATTGAATCTCACAGCTCGGAGTCTGACAGCAACCACGAACCCTATATATCCAAGAAGTGTGCTGCATTGATGTTAGAAGTGTCAACCCCTTTGAGGTCGGTGTCAGAAGTCAACGAGAATACGAATGACTCTATATTCGACACTTCGATCATTAGATCAATATCTGAGTCGAATATTCGTGAAACAGCACAATCATCAACCTCTACCAGTGCACGAATTATAAACACGGAGAAATCTTCTCAGAGTCTACCTTCAAAAGGTACAACTATGGTGTACAGAACTCCAATACATTCCAGTTTAAATTTTTTGTAGAACATAAATTTTTTCGAAAAATTGTAGTTAGAGCCCGCGGAAAATGAAACAAAATAACAATCAAAGAAAAGTCCCAGTTTTGGAAATGAGATTTTTATTGGAGACCACACCAACTTTATCCGCATTTCTCCAAGAATTGTTGGAAATGAATCTTTTGAAAAAAAATATCTATTCAAAATTATATATTTCTTATAATGAAATTCCGTTGGTTGAATTTTAAAAACCGTCGATTTTCAACGGGTTCATTTCGCCTCACTCTCCTCTAGAAGTAATGGATTTCTCTCATGTCTATAGTCTTTTTGGACACGGAGAGAAAAACCCAGAAAAAATTACGTGACTAATCACGTAATCGTGGGCTGGAGTGTCATTTCCTTGATTTTTACTGGAGAATTTGGGAAAAAATGAGAGTCGAACAGTCAATTTTATTATTTGCTCTGGAAAATTTACGTGACAGTCATGTAATTTCTTACGAACCTGTAAAATTTACCACAGTTCCGGTTAAAATTATTCCAAGTGAAGTAAAAATTATCTAGTTTCACTTGAATTTTACGTGACGTACCGTAATTTTTACGTGACCGAATTGAAAAATTCCTAGACAGCGTTGGTACGACTGTTGGTCATACCCGATCGCGAATCATTGTCTATGTTCGGATCACGCCACCCGGCAAATTACTATTGTCGGAAGGATAATTAGTATATTGTTCCTCTAGGGGGTAAAGTATTTCCTGACGAAATGTGAGTATAATCACATGAGGCAGAAAATACTTTATTTCCGTGAGACACACAATATTTTATTCTCCTAGAGACTGGGAACGGCGATCTAACCGAGCGAAGCGAGGTTAGAATCGTACTTTCCAGTCCCGGCAAAATTTGCGGAACTGAGTATCGTTATTTTTCTACCTCCAAAGATGACTTTTTACCGACCGAGTGGTAAAATGTTCTGAATGATCGGCACTTTTTCCAATTTTACATTTCGCCCCACGTTTACTTTTCACACATGAATTTTTACGGAACTTTTTACGTATTTTTTCCAGTATTTTTCTCTCCGTGTACATTAAACCGTTGAAACAATTGAAATTCCAATTTTTTAAATAAAAGCTTGACATTTCAATTGTATTTTTTTCAATACTATTATGTAACGAATGATAATATATGAAAATGAAAATATGAAATATAGCAAAAAATTAATAAATGTGTTTATAATTTTTTTTTCATCTCTTATATTTTTATTTTCATCTATTATATAATTATATTCTCACAAAACATGCCCAACCATACACAAAAATTTCTGGCAAAGAACATTGTATGCTTTTTTTAAAGCCCTCAATTTTTCAACAATTATGAACAGCACTCAAACGAGAAGAGAGAAGAAGATTGACCTGCAGCAACAACTTGGGACTCTGCGTGAGCGGGGAAATGATGATTTTTCGATATGTATGCTTTATATCATTCACAAAACTGAAAATTTATAGAATGAATATAATGTAGATCATTTTTTTCCATTCTAGCCTCTTTAATGGACTATCTGGATGTTAAATTTGAAATACTGACGTTCACAATACAAGATGAAATTCAGAATATTAAAAGGGCTCAGCACTATGATTTGGGAAAGCACATGTCTGAATTAAAAGACTCAATTTAAACGGCGAGACCGAATCAGGAAGTAGGTCCTTCAGCGAAATCCTTATTGGGAGTGGAATTTCCAATATCGTCATTGGAGGATTTCTTGGAATTCGATAAAACTTTGGATCCCAAGGCTGATCAAAATCATGGGAATCCTGCTGCGGCACTTGAGAAACAGGAGCTTCTGGTACATTAATTTGTTATCGAGTTATCGCTCACTTAGATAATATATTTCATAATTTTTTCTGCGCTCTATTTTTCCAGAAAGCAGTGATGCAGACATTTGCTCAGGGAACAAAAGACTATGAGAAAACTGTCCATGCAATCATGAAAGAGCTCTTTAAGAAAGCTGTACAACAACACTACTCTGGGTTTGGTCGTAAAGTAAATGGAATCGCTAAGAAAAATTTTAGTGCCACGGTCTCATTCGCGTGTATGAAAGGTGAGGGTCATTTTTTAATCAATTGATTCTCTATCTTATGTCTATCATTCTAGAATATTGATAAGAATTCTGAAGAATTTAGAGAAAAAGAATCGATTTCGTATCATTGAATTTCTGTAAGAAATATTAATGAAGTTCTATTAAGATTCTATAGCAAAATTTCCGTATTAACTGTTGAAAAATCGTAAGTTATCTTAATATTTATATTAAGATATATATTATTTATATTAAATTTTAATAACCAACGGATCATTATCAGTACCGTGAATAAAGAGTCACTTTTTCTAATGAATTTTCTATTACACATATTATTCAGGAAAAACATGCAGGTCATCCTGGAAAATTAAAAATTTCATCAGCAGCAAGCTCGTTCTTGGCACTTTGGAAGGATCGTGAAGGTGGTGCTGCAGAACGAAAACGAGTTCGCGCAGTGGCAGCCAATGAATAACTGAGATTCATTTTTAACTCGTTTGTTGCTCTCTATTCATATTTTCGGCCTCTTGTTGACGAATATATATAAAACTTTATAAAATGTGTTTCTATGAAAATGATGTTGAATTTGAACCTTCATAGCTTTATAAATGATAGAAATAATGTATTTCGATACGAGTGTCTAAAGTTTTTTGCACAGCGTGGTGAGAACATTTTTTCCGTCATACCTACACGGAAAGTTCGATTTTACTCCCCAAATGACGGGAAGAAAGTGGCCTATTCTCTCCCTCGGATTTCTATTGTTTTTGAGCATCCTCGGGATAACATAACCCACATTCCTCCCTTCATTTACGAAGAAAAATCGAACTTTTCCGTGTAGCCATGACGGAAAGAACAATGTGCACCGCGGAAGGGAAACAGGACATTCAAACCCGCGTGGTTACCACCCTCGGCTTCGCCTCGCGTCGGTACGCAATATACTATTAACCACGATTGCGTTGACCCGAAATTTATTCGAATAAAAACCATCGAATTGGTAACCAACCGATGGCCAAGTTTGGACCACGTTTGATCTTTAAGCTTGAGTAACGTTTAGATCTGGGTCGGTTGAAGCTGAAAGACCACGCTGGATGCAAACTCGGATCACCCTTGAGATCCAAGTTTAAATCACTGCTACAAACCAAGCCTGACCAAGTTTGGTTTAATATTGGACACCGAGATTGAATCCACTTTTGGTGTGGAAACTTGGATCAAGCTTCGAAGTCGAGGTTGGCTGGAGTTCGATGACCTAATTAGGCTGAAACTTGATCTCGAAGATGGGTGACGCTTGGATCAAGATTGGTCCAAGTCTGGATGCCGAACTTGATTTAAGCTTGGATCAACCTTGGGGTTCAAGCTCGTACGAGCGTTACAAATCAAGGGTTAGCCAAGATTGTTACAAGATTGAAAACCAAGATCGAACCAACCTAGCCTACTCTCGGCCCAAGCTTGGAACAAGCTTGGACCAATGGTAAATCCCCACCTGGCTAAGGTCTACTCTCCTAAGGAAGCTGCCGGCCATTTCGAGGTTTTTTATTTTGCAATTTTAGGGTTATGCCGAGAGGAGTCAGTGCCTCTCACAAAATAATTTTCACTGACTGGCGCCCCGGCAAAATTGAAGTTATCAAATCAGTTATTTTTTAATTGAGAATGGAATTACGTTTATTCTTTGGAGTGATGGCGTACATCACAAAGTAATATAAGTTATGTTAAGACATGTTTCCTCCACCGTTGGGTAACCCATCTCAGTATATTCACCTGATGTCCCTCTTCCTTCGCCACGGCACTCACCCATTACCACGGAGAAAGAAGATGACCCCGCAGGGCCCCCGGAAGAGCGTCCTTCCTCGTCTATTGGGCTGAGCATAAAAAAATCATATGATTGAACAGGTTCTTTGGTCATAAATAAGGTGAAAGTATATCTCTAAAATAGATATAAAAGAAGTCAATGTTTTTAATATGAATATTGAACTGCGTGAAAAATTATTTCAATTTTTGTGAATTAGAAAAAAAAATTGAATGGTCAAAAGTACCTTTGATAAATTTCCATAATTGTGAATCAATAATAATTTTCTTTTTGCTTTTTTCTTTTGGGCAGTATGCTGATTGAGAACACTTGTAAGCAATAGAGCTCTTCAAATTGACCCAATACTGTACTGCAACTTCGATTTTCAATCGATTTTCTATTTAATTCCATGATGCTGCAAAAGAAACGAAAATATAATTTAATTGCGAAAAAATGTCACTGACAGTTATATTCAGGTGACTCAGAGCATCTTCAAACTGAAAGATATCAGTTCGCCTAAAAAAGTTTTTTGTATATCCATTGTTGCTTTTACAATCTCAATCAGGGATGTTATCAGATTGAAATCTGGAAAATGACGGGTAAGAGAGTGTCAATTGGAAAGTCGTACCTCGTACTTCACAGCGTAAATCTCGTAATTTACGTAGCCGAAATACATAATTCACTAGACGGAGTGAAGAGAGTGAACTGAAATGAAAAACAATGAAAAACATTTGTACTGTCAAAACGAAAATGTAGAACTTCAAAAAATGAATTCCCCTTCCTAATACGTGGAAACAGTTCGCCATGCCAATAGCATATGGAGTGGCGATCAATGACTCGCAGAATCTGGCTTTAAAAAACGTAGGTTTTTATCTCAAAAGTGATGTATTCAGCTAAATATTAAAAATCTTTATGAAGGAGATGGAATGAAGAATGACGAAGATAGAAATAGTCACAAATAAAATTTGGTATTGATAAAGAAATTTTGGAACAGTCATGCAATTCTGTAATATCTATGAATCATAACATAAAGAATGAACCAATTTCATTATTTGATGAAACATAGGACGTGAACATGTCAACACCTGAGGTTTCACGCTTCATGGTTTTTGATTTGCTTGCAAATTCGTCCACCCACTTACCACGTAAACGTAACAGGCGGTTTCTTTTTCTTTTTATTTTGAATGAACCGTCTTGCCTTAATCTAATTAAAAATTTTTTTCAGAACGTCATTCGCCGCTTGAGTAATGAATTATACGAAAAATTGGTCCGATGACAATAGTCAGTTGATCGGTGAAGACTTAAAAAAACATAGCAATTTTCTAATTGATTATCGTTACGACATTTTTGCAGCTAAAAAAGACTAATGTTCTTAACAAAGATTATTTATAATAGAGATTATTTGAAAAAACCGATTTTTAATTTCCATCAAATGTTCACTGCTTAAAATTCTATATACATACAAGACCCTGTATGTATTTTCGAGGGGACTCGTATTATTTACAATTATTTACATCATGAGAACGTATAGGATCTTCTTTAGTATTCTGTAGTCAACAATCTGTACTATCATACATCACATATCATATTTTTATTCAAGTGTTGGAGCTCCCATACCTTCCCATGATGTAAATACTTGTAAATAATATGATTCCCCATCGAAAATCCATACAGGGTGTCTCATTTAAAACTCGAGAAGTTTTCTGTGAAATTGAATTAATTCACGAACTAATTACATGAACCAATCACACCTAAGCGGAATGAAGATTAAAATGGGAATAAAGTACATTGAATTAGATGAAAACTGACTTGAAGGCAAATTTCAAATCGTATTATGATCTCTATAGGGTTTATAGCAACCGTGCAGCCGTCGCCAATGTTGGGTAAGGCCAAGTACTGGTGAGGCTTGTAATACCTTACTTCGTGTTAAATGGAATATAACTAAATTTATAAGACTTATAAAAATCACATACTGTTTAAAGGAATGGAGAAGGGAAGATTCCGTAGATACATCCAAATATAAAAAATTACTAATTTCATTCCTTCAAGGAATCAATCCGTTCACTATAACGGGGTTACAACGTACATTACATTTTCATCAGTTTTACGGAAAAATGAGAAACGAAAATTGGAGGAATAGTAATTATGGATTACATTTTAATATACTTATGTAATTATGATGGCAATGGAGTTTTTTTCTTTTAATTGGAGATATCCCTTTGGACGAATGTGGCTAATTTATTAGCACGACCAAATTTGAAAATTAACACAAATTAAAAGCGATATACCAATTGTTTTTATTCAATCATTTTAGTAAACTAATGTAAATTGTTTAACCAGACAGCATGCTTTTACTTTATACAGCTTGAATGCAACTTTGTCCGTAATTGACGATGGAAATTTATAAATATTCATCAAAACAGAAACTGAATTCGCTGCTAGATGTTTATCTGCCGTTTATTCTTCGATTTAAAATCAATTAAAAAAAAAAGTTGGACTTTGCTTTTCATATTTAAATTCACGTACGCAATCATATTCAAAGAAGAATTTTTAATTAATTCCGATCATTTAGGAATGAGACGCGCAATTCCTCCCAGCAACTCTAAGAACAATATAATTCACTTATAAATGAAGACAGATCCTTCTTGAAAATAATTAGTAGAATTATATCTTGGCATTTTCATCAACACTTAAGGAACTGAATGTGAGAGAATGGTTATAATATTATCGTGAAAATGTCCACCCTTGACTATAGAAACAGAATAGTTAGGCATATTCTAACTGGTTAGATATGGCATAGAAGAAACGTTGAGTCGAGGACACACCGAACTGAACACGCGAATATAGCTTGATATGGCTGGGCCTGTCATTATTCAGGAACTTTGCTGACAGCATCCCGGATAGGAAGATAAGGTACGTACTCTGAATACCCAATGGCTCAGACAATATAAACCTCTCGGTTTCAGTAAGGCAGTTATGTATGTATAGTTTGTATCATTCTTGAGCGACGAAATTTATCAGTGCATACCTAGAATGGTATATCTCACCTATTTTTTTGGTTAAATCAAATTATGGTCGGTATCGGTTCATCTCGCTAATTGTTGGATAAATTGCTGAGATAGCGTTTCCCCTTTAATGATATTTGAAATGATGAGATGACTATATATTTCCATTTCCCTATTTCGACGAAACATTTTTTTTCAGTTCTATCTCATGGGAAATTTTACCAATTAAGTCGTCTCCATAATTGTTCAATTTATACGTGATACAATTCGTATTATTAAATGGGTCACCATTATAAGTTTTATCCGTTTTCGTAGATACTTAAACTTTTCTCGAAATATGATGGATCTCAATAAAATTATACTGAATCTTAAAAAAAAACGCCTGTAAATTATTGACAGAATTAAATCAGTAAACAGTCATAACTATATTTTATACTTAATCGTCATATGTGATTTTCAATGATAATATCTATAGAAAAACGTTTTTCCTGTGATTCTAATAACTATTATGCAAATACTAAATAACAACATGGTTTATCTTCAGTGAATACACTCAACCTTCAATAAATAATTGAACAATTTCGAATACCTTCAAGTTGAAAACGATTGGAAGATAGCTCTACTGAATTTTCGAAATGTCTGAGTGATTCTAAACTTTCACTACGTCCTTGATATTGTTCCAAATAGCCGGAAATATCAAAAGCAACGAGAACTGTATAGTCAGACTAATTCCAAAACTTTTGTTGTTTGAAGGAGAAAATTAGTGACAATTTCTTTCATATTTAAAAAAATACAATAAATGTTTGTGTGCCACTTAGCGTATTCAAAATAGATATTAGAATGGTGGGGGAATCAACTTTTACCGATATTATCATTGAAAATCAGTTATATACTATAATCAGATATTAAATAAGTATACTATACTTCTTTGAAGTATAAGGTATTTTTTTTCGTGTACCATAAGAATTGGTGGAAGGAAAAAAATATTGAAACGACTCAAATAGTTAAGTATTTTAGAATAAAAAGAAAATCAAGCTTCAAAAGGATGAAACAAATTAGAAGCATTCTATCTCTCAGTGACATTATTTTCCAATGAAATTAATTCCTCATGAATTGAGCAATTTAGACCAAAAAAATATTTTAATTGACTTCGAATATATGGAATATATTCAATAATTGCGGACTCAGGGGGATTGCTCGCCAGTACTACTACCACTAAGATAATCACTGTACCACCAAAGCGAGTGCGTACCATGGCTCATGGTTTATACACACACATAACCATACGCAGAGTGATTTAATTCATAATGCTGTATCTCACGACAGGCTTACCCCGTCAAGCATTTCTCGCATGGGCACTGGACTTGTCACACCCGACGGTGGTCGACTGGGCTAATTTCATTCGCGAGGTCCTCATAGATGTGTGTAAAGACCGATCCATGAGAATTGATGGACATGGTGTCATCGTAGAGATTGACGAGACCAAAGTCGGCCACCAAAAATAAAAAAAAAGAGGACGCATAATAGATGGGAAATAGGTGTTCGGTGCGCTGGAGAGAGGATCAAAATCTCTCATCATCACCGTGGTGCCGGACTGTTCCTCTGCCACGCTTGTGGGCATCATCAAGAAATGAGAGAGTGAAGAGCAATCAATGCCTGTGCGAAGAGGGATACAACCACGTCACGGTAAATCACAAAGTCACTTTTGTCGACAATGAGACATGTGCCCAGAACATTAAAAGATCGTGGCAAGATCATAAGGGTGATCACCCCAGTTAGGGGATCTGGGAAGAACACTTGGATATATGGATATATGGCTGAGCACTTGTTCAGCCGTGGAGTCGAGATTCCTGATAGGAATGACACATTTATAGAGACTGTCGCTGTGCACTACCCGCCTGTACAGTAAATTCACCAACCAATTCAGGGGGTCGATGCAAGTGCACACTCCTCTGACCTTATTGTGCATAAATTTAATTATAATTTAATGTATTGCTACAGAAGAGCAGCGGAGGAAGTGTGGAAAGGTTCCACATGCATCGATGTGTGGAACCCTTTAAAATCATCTATATAATATCCAGTTGTCGAATTATCTGCTAAAATGTGATGTTTTGGGGCCACAAACACCAGCACCTCCACGTAGTTGGCCCTGGGGAACGCTCAGAACGGTGAATTTACGCGGCGATATCTCCCTTCCTGTGCGTTTCCGACAAATGGAATTTCGATGGTAGGTTAGAGACCCCTTGAGGAATACCCTCAAGAAATGAAAAAAATCGGGGGTGAGGTCGGCTTTCTTAACATTTACCGGAATGTTTCCTTCTTAAATTAAATTGAGTCTTCATGAAGAATAAAAAGAAATTTTAGCCCACAGATAGCCTCAGATTTTCTCTAAACTTTTTGTTTTTAATGTGGTTTCCTATATATATTCGTTTTACTGCGGAAACCTCGAAAAAATAAGTTTTCAGTGGCAACTTGGGGCTGTTCACGTTTTGGTATAACTGGCAACTTGAAGCTAGACTTACCATTGGCCTAGATGAATTAGTAATAGACAAATATCGAAAGTAGGTTACAGTACGGTCTGATATTTGATGTCGATGTATCGGTATTTTTCAGCCGATATTTTCGCGGGCTGATATATCGATTCCCGATTTTTTTCCGCAAATATCGTTGAACAAATTACGAAAGGAGATTATTTTTTGAAACATTTTCCAATTTTCTAAATTCATTGTTATTGAATTATCAGTTTTCATGGTATATGTGATACGATCGGATGATTTTATTTTTAAAAATGCGCGGAAATTTTGTTCAGCCATTTGCAGAACCATGTTGTCACACTCGCCTGCTAAGAACGACCATATTTCGTTAAACATACACCAAAAGATTGATTTTCAATAACAGGATGATTGAT
Source organism: Fopius arisanus (assembly GCF_000806365.1). NCBI lineage: Eukaryota > Metazoa > Arthropoda > Insecta > Hymenoptera > Braconidae > Fopius > Fopius arisanus. The sequence continues at coordinate 517,408 of NW_011887773.1, read as the reverse complement.
CATGGATGTGAAGGTGAATATTGCATATAATCTTTGATGAGAATTTTTTAATGGAGATGATTCCATTTTTCGTTATTTTGTACTCAAGTAGTCCGTTACTCCATAATTGTCTTTTTTTTTCATGCTTCTAATTTCATCATCAAAAGAAGTGAATTATATGACTGAAGTTATCCATTTATTAATTATTCGTGATTGACAGTTTTCGGTTCAACCTTTCGCAACTTACAGCCTTAATTTGAGAAAAAACCAACGAAAACATAATATTCTACATTTACTTTGAAATTTTCGTTATATTCTATTGAAAAACATTTATTTACACATAACGAGATGAATTGAAAACAATATAATGGAAGAAATCATCAATATTGAAATTTGAGGGAAAATTGACGAAAATTCTACAATTTCCGAATATTATTATAAAAATGAAATTTATCGAGCTGGTTATCGTAATTATACTTCAACTCTGACTTAATAGCGTTGGAATGAGCATTCAAATTCCTGGTTGAGTCCGTACAAAACCAAATATACATGAATAGTTACAATGGTCTGATGTTGATTTTTTCGTTTTTTTTTCATTAATTAAAAAAATTGAGCTGGCGATTATTGCTATCAACTTCATCTTCGAGTTCGGTCAGTGGGAGGCTGCAACGATTATTTTGAACCGTTATTTAACGAATTTAAACATTTTTTTTAAGTTATCGTGACAATACCAATTTTAGAAAAAAAATTAAAATTAACAAAATTTGGGGGTTAATTGAAATTTAATTTACAACTGTAAATAGAGCTCAAAACTACCTATATTTGAGAGAAAAAAATTATTAAGTTCCATCAATCACCTAGCGTACAATCGAGAAAAACGTTTGTTACATACACACACAGAGATGCACGCTCTCGCGGACACGACGTAAAAATTGTACATTCGGACTTTTGAGAGCATGATGGGTTATAACACTCAAAATTGAAAACTTGAATTCGAACGAAAAGAAACAAAATAGATGACACTGAAGGTATGCTAGTTTCGTTCATTAAGCATGGAGTATTTACAAAATCCTAACCTAAATCTTGAATTTGTTTTGATTTTTTTCTGAAAGTGCTCAATATGTTTTAATGAGATCATTTCTCACAGATTGAGCTTAACCACATCATTTTTCTATTTTATGGATTCCGAGATATACACAATTTATTTGGATATCAATGACGAGCCTTTCTTCGCCAAAACTGGACTATCAAAATGAAAATATCTCCAATTCAACTGTGAGTAGTTTTTCGCTCAATTTGTAAACCCAGGAACATAGGTGATTTGAGTCAAGTACGAATTCTCATTTACAATTTCTTTCTGATTTCGACGAATTAGTTAATTTTCAAATCAATAAATTTATTCATTGCCAATTCAAATAACAAATTCCTTTAATAAGAGAAATGTTCATTAATTAAAAATGAAGAATTTCGTTGGATAAAATGACAATTTAAGGTAATAATAATACCGAAGGTCTCACAAGAAATAATTCTTCCAATAATTTTGATTTACCTCAGAAAGTATGCTATTTGGTAATGTTCAATTGAACTTTTTATTGGATTCATGTGAATCATTTTTCTGCTGCAGTCAAACTTCTATGAGTGAAGTGTTTTTTCAAAGTGACGGTTTAGTATTTGAAATGAAAATAATACAGGTGATGATAAGTCGACGTGGGACGTTACTCAATTGATCTATGTTCCGGATAGGGTAATGTGGAACCCAACCAGAAAAACTATTGATTGTTTGTATCGATCAAGTGATGAAGTTGAGTTTACACCAGTCGAAAGACCAATACCAAGGCTATCTGGACCTTTACATCATCACGACAGTTATTCTGACACGTACTCAGTGACACTTTACTGCATCTTCAATCTTCAGATGTGGTGGTAATCACCCCGGAAAATTCCCCTAAAAAAATAATAGGAAAAATACTAACGAAGCTGTGTCAACTGCTCCGGTGAAGATTCTGCAATGAACAAAAACTTATCGCTTGTAGAAAATTCATCGAGGACAAAGCAGAAAAGTTCCGTGTGTTTATTTTGAAAATAAGTATGCTACACACGCCTCCTGCACCATTTGCCACATACGTGAAATGCATTATGTAGGAACATCCTATTTACAGGCCCATTTGGACCGAAAGCATCGATTGCTATGTGTAGGAACTAGAAAAAGGAGGAATACTGGGGCGGAGTCCAGCGGTGAATCGACAAATGGTGATGAACCACAAGTAAAGAGCAAGAAATTTATGTCAAAGCATAGATTGCCGCGAATTGATAAAGCCTTTGAGAAGATGAATTCTTTCGCTAAAGCGAATACGTTGATATAGATGATTTCTAAACATAAAGAGCCTCTGAATATAGTTAACAAGAAAGGTTTCCACAATTTGATGAAAGTTATTGCTCCTCACTAGACTTCACCGTCTCGAAAGACTGTAACCAAGTTAGTGACGACTCGACATACCAATATGAAAGAATCCCACAGCTCAAATCTAACGAAGACTGTATTTTACATTCTGACATGTGAGATGGACTGGACCAAGCTGGAACAGAGAGTTTGGTCGGCGCAGAGAGGTGATTCTGGTGTTTCGCACATTTTATATTATATGTGGTACTTAAAACATTGAATGAGATAACAGAACTCACTGAAATGATCAATATTGCTCGAGAAATTATGAAAATTATTAGAAGTGTTGGAGCGCGCGATGAATAGAAACAATTACAAGTTGCCGATGGGAAAACTGAAGGAACTACGCTCAAATTCCTGCTTGCTCTTCCTATACGATGGAACTCATTTCAGCATTCATTACAATGGACGAATTGGCCGTTCGATACGTTAGTATCATCAGTACGTCTGTGCCATTAGAAAGGATCTTTTCAGAGGCTGGTCACACTAAGAAATTAGACAGAAGTCGACATATTGGCGAGCATCTGAATAAAGTCGTATTTCTTGGGGCTGTTTCAGACGAAGAGTGGAGCTTGGAAAGAGGCCTCTCATATATTTTAATATTTCTTTATATTTTTGTTATGTATCGTTTGAATTCTAGGTGTGATACTTGTTTATACTTATAGAGCTAGTCTCGTGTTCTTTCTGTGTTCAATATGATGAAAAATAGCACAGACTTCGACAAAAGCTGCCGAAAAAGATTCGGAGACGTATCGCGTGGATTTTACAACTTTTGCTAAATAATAATGATATTTTAAAATAATACTGATGAAGAAATTGCAGGCAATCATTCTATTTCGCCTTTTCATCCTTATAGTTTATAACAATTTAAAAATAATAGTTCATAATAATTTTTTATCATCCTAGATAATCAGGAAGATTCTGAAATCCATTTCTCGTTTCTTCACTTAAATTGAGCAGCAAAACTCCAATTTACGTTAACAAAGAAAATTTACATCATGCAATGTGTAACGGTTCGGGTCTCGCTAAACCCCTTGACTGGGGTGCGGAAAGCGCGGTTGAGCAACCGACCGAGCGCGTCTCCGGGTGGCGGATAGGAGGTGGCCACTCGGATTAACCCGTCTTCGGTGGGGAACCAGGTGGAGACACCTGGAGCCCCACGGGAGATGGGGCAAAAAAGTGGTTTGCAATGGTTATAGTGCTTTCCCAATGGGAAACCAAGCGGAGAGCCTAAAGCCTCGTCGCGGACCAGCTTCCCAAGCCACAGGTATCATGCGCGGGGGCGTCGTGCCAGTGGTCATGATTCGCTGGCACGGCGTCTCCACACCGTGCCGAAGGCTGCGTCACGCGAGGGGAGTCGCGTTATAAACGGTGCCCTCGGATACCAGGCGATCTCCGAGTGTAAGTAGCCAAACCCCGGGCATTCGCAGCTCTGCCCGGGTGACAACGTATAACAGCGGTACTCGTGGGACTTTTATGGAAAAGAACCAGAACACACAAACTCCATCTGGAGCCAGCATGAACCAGATGGAAAACCTAAAGATGTCTGGACTCTCGAAGAACAATATCAAACACAGCGGCGCCGCAAGGCGACGCTTCAAAAAAGAAAGGGAGGCCCTCAGGGCGGCACAAGCCCAGGGAACTCCCTCGCAAACGAGTGGCGATAAGGACTGTGGGAAGTTGGAGGCCATGAAAAGATCGGCGCCGGAACACAACACCCCAAGCCCTCAAACAGTGAGACCTGCGAAAAAGCCTAAGACAGACAAGGCTACCTACTCGTAGGCCACTAAACAAATGATCAGATGGGCGCTCATTCCAGAGCACTACCCAGATCAAAAAATCACCCAAGAAGTAATCAAGGGCCTGACGGGACTGTTTAGGTCCCAAATCCTCTCCCTGCAGGAGGGGACAAAGGCACCGGTTTTCGAGGGCATCTGGGAAAGAGACGGGCGGCCATAGTGGGCTGCACCGACGAAGAGTCGGGGATCTGGCTGAAGAGCCTATTCCCCGAGAATAAAATAAGAGAGCAAACCCTACGTGTGCTGGCGCCAGAAGAACTGCCAAAACGCCACCGAGTAATAGTGCAGGTAGAGGATGAAGAAGTCTCGGCCCAAGAAGCTATCAAGCTCATGGGAAAGCAAAACGAGGGACTGAACCCCGATGGCTGGGTCGTCGTGATGGGCAGCGTAAGTAAAGGAGCTTCGAGCACCCACTTCGCTGCACTGATCGGAGACAAGTCGCTGCAGGGACTAAAAAACTGCAACTTCAGACCTTACTGCGGGGCTTAAAGGGCAACCATTAAGCTGCTCGAGAAGAACCGCATGGAGGAAGATAAAACTACCGACCAAGTCAAATGAGCCTCTAGATGACTCACAAGACAAACGAAATAGTTCAAATTAATTTGCATCACAGCAGGAACGCCTCAGCTATACTCTGTAGGACGCTAGCAAAGATGCAAACAGCTATAGCTCTCATCCAAGAACCATGGCTAGTGGATGGGAAGGTGAAAGGCCTAGGGGCTGTGGAAAGGTACTCTGCGCAAACCCTAAGGAAAACAGGATAAGAGCCTGCCTCCTGATTGAAGGTATGGAGGCTACTTTCCTACCACAACTCAGTAATGGGGACCTGGCAGTAGCCAAAATAAAAACCCAAATACGAGACAGGAGCTCGGCGTGCATAGTGGGATGAGCCTACTTGCCCTACGACTTCATAGAGCCATCACCGACACTGGAAGTGGAGGAACTAATCAGTAAAATGAACGAGTACGGGCTAGAACACCTGCTGGGCTGCGATGCTAACTCCCATCATGTTGGATGCGGGAGCTCCAATACCAATGCAAGAGGAGAAGCCCTACACAACTTCATTATGGAAAAAGACCGCATGCTTTTAAACAGGGGAACCGAACCAACCTTCATGGACTGCAGAAGACATGAAGTGCTGGATGTAACCATCTGCACAACGGGTATGGTGGACGTGGTAAGAGACTGGAGGGTCTCTAAAGAGCCCTCGGGATCAGACCACAGTCAAATTCGCCTAAGCCTGACTGGAAGGACGGACATAATTCAACGGAGGAATCCAAAGAACACAGACTGGAAGGGTTACAGGGAGGAGCTCTCCTTGAGAATCCAGGACGAACCTGGAAAATTCAAGAATAAAAAGCAACTAGAGAACGCGGCCGAAAGTTTCGGAGAGGCGGTGAGACGTTCCTTTGAAAACAACTGTGTCCCACGCACCCAGACGGGAACCAAACAAGTTTGATGGTGGAATAACACACAGCGAGCCTACGGAACCAGCTGAGGAAGGCGTGGAATAAGGTAAAGAACTCTTGCGATAATATACACAAGAGTAAGGCGCTGGAAGAACGCAAGAATCTCCAGAGAAAGTACAACAAAGCTCCGACAAAAGCCAGATCCGACGGTTGGAAGAAGTGCAGCAGTGGCATAGGGAGTCTCTCCGAGGCATCAAGGCTGGTAAAGGTCTTGGGAGGGCAGGGGGCCAACCTGGGCTGTTTGATCAGACCGGATGGCAGCTACACCTGGACCTCGGAAGAGAACTACTGCTGAATGAACACTTCCCCGGCTTCAGGAGGCAGGGAGTAGAAGAACAACCACCTGACACGCCGGGATGGCAATACAAACCCAAAGACTGGGCTCTAGCAGCCAAAGTCGTGTATCCACAACGGGTGGAATGGGCAATCAACTCTTTCGAACCCCTAAAGGCACCAGGACCAGATGGGATTTACCCGGTGCTTCTGCAGAAGGGAATCAATACCATCTTGGGTCCACTCACAAAAATTCTCAGAGCCAGTGTGGCCCTAAGAACCATACCGCAGGTGTGGGGGGAATCCAAAATCATGTTCTTACCCAAGCCTGGAAAAAATGGCCACGTCAGGCCAAGAGATTCCCGACCCATCAGTCTAACCTCCTTCGTCCTTAAAACACTGGAACGACTGATGGACAGATATATAAAAAGCTCACTGCTAATAGACCGGCCGCTGTCCTCATGTCAATACGCCTATAGAGAGAGAAGGTCTACAGAGACCACACTGCATCATCTGGTGGCAAAAGTTGAAGAGGAAATACAGCGAAAGCGCTATGCAATGGGAATATTTCTTGATATCGAAGGGGCGTTCGATCGCACCAAATACGAAATTATTATGAAAGCCATGTCAAAGAGGGGCTATCCACAGACCATCACAGACAGGATACGAAGCATGTTGATGAGCAGGACACTGATGGCAGCTCACAACGGAGTGAAAATAGAAGGACGCCCAGTAGGAGGATGTCCACAGTGTGGGGTTTTGTCTCCACTTCTGTGGTGTATAGTAGTGGATGAAATTCTAGAAAAACTAAAGGAACAAGGCCTCTTAGTACATGGCTACGCCGATGACGTGGCCATCATCGCGAGAGGCAAGTTCCTAAACACGCTGAGGGATAGGCTAAGCTTTTCCCTAAGGACGCTGTAAGAATGGAGTTGCGAAACGGAACGGACAGTTAACCCTGAAAAGACGTCCGCAATAATATTGACCAGGAAAAACAAAGTGGTAACCCCTAGACCACTGAGGTTAGGTGGAGCAGAAATTGCATACGCCACCTCAGTGAGATACTTAGGAGTTCAACTGGACCAGAAACTCCATTAGAAGGAGCACATCAAAACACAGTTGAGCAAAACTTATGCTTCTCCGTGGGCATGCAAAAGAGCCATGGGCAGAGATTGAGGCTTCAGCCCCAAAATCAGCATATGGCTATATGAAATGGTGCTTTTGCCACGACTCATGTACGCGGCGGTAGTCTGGTGGCCCGGGGCGAAAAGAGCGGAAGTAAGGAACCGGCTAAAAGCTCTCCAAGGAAATTTCTTGAGAGAAGCAACCGGGGCCATGAAAACTACACCCACAGACACACTAGAGGCGGCCCTCGATCTGCCGCCGCTAGACCTGCTGCTAGTGGGGAAAGCAGAATCAACAGGATACAGGCTAGTATGTCAAGGGTAATAGAACCCAGCCAGGGCAGCACATACGGAGTTAAGTATCCTGAAAAAAAACCCCCTGAACAAAGTTCAGGACAGAACCACCAAGAAATATCAAATCAGGAATTCCTATAAGTACTATATACCTGATAGAGAACACTGGAAAACAGTCAAGAGAACACCAGGCAAGCGTGTTATGCACTGGTACACGGACGGTTCAGGACAAAAGGACCGCTATGGAGCGGGACTATATGAACCGATGGAGCACTATGAGGATAGCTGGTCCCTGGGGACCGACGCCTCAGTATTCCAAGCAGAAGTCTTGGCCATCAAAAAGTGCGCTGAAGTTCTGGCAAATCGGCAGACGATGAACAAGTATATATATATTTGGTCAGACAGTCAGGCCGCCATCAAAGCACTCCTAAAACCTAACACAAACTCAAAACTAATCTGGGAAACCATGGAGGAGCTAGAAAGGCTGGGAAAACACAACAAGATAACCTTGACATGGGTCCCAGCACACGAAGGCATCCACGGCAACGACGAAGCGGACAGACTGGCGAAGCAAGGGTCACTATGTGAAACCGTAGCGCAACCAGTTGGTGTCCCCTCAGCCGTGGGCCAAAAAGCCATTAAAAACAAGATTCAGCGGGAACACACTAACCGTTGGAAAAACATAGAGGGCTGCAGGAAAGCCAGGGCAGCTATGCTTGGCCCAAGCAGCACGAGAGCCAAACAGCTTCTCAACATGGACAAGAAAGACCTGAGCACAGTGATCAGGTTACTCACAGGACATGGGAGATTTAAAGCCCATTGCAAAACCATAGGCATCAGCGAAGATGCCCTGTGTAGATTTTGCAAAGAGGAACCAGAGGACCGCCTGCACATCATGTGTGACTGCCCAGCATTAGCCGTGACGAGATTGCAATGCTGGGGAATTGCCTTCCCCACTAGTGATCAGATCAGGGAAAAAAAAGGTTCGGACTTCTCAAGACTGGCTATAAAGGCCGGGCTAGAGATTTAATCTGCAACCTAAGAATAAGCGGAGCTACAATAACTCACAACGGAGTTCGGTGGCAAAAGGGAGGCTTGCCCGCCATCCGCAACACAAACTAAACTTAACTTAACTAATGTGTAACGGAGTTTTCACGAATCCCGCAGATTAAACCAACTTTGGGATATTTTGGTTCTCTTTATCTGCCATCTCGACCATCCCTGGGAATTTCTCGAATGGTCGAAAGGGTGTGAGGACTGGGGCCCGAGTGCTTAGAGTGGTAGGAGGCTTGGAGACAGGCAACACCACAGGGTGGATACGTGGAAACATTCCCAACTCCTCTATGAGACTTCCTGGCACATAGCGTAGGACTCATACTGGAGTATGAGCGCTCCATGTTAAATGGGGTAGGCATTCGAACGGCTGAGCCTTCGAAGGGGTTGTTCGAAGGGGTCAGTGGCGACGTTCGAATTCGGCGCCCTCCAGGAGAGGCAAGTGTCAGGGATATCCTCCCTTTGGCGAGGGCAGCACGTCCCGGGACACGGCAGCCCATCGACCCGTAGTTCAGAGTGGCAGGCACCGGCAATACTGCCCAGACTACCCACTCACTCGACAGAGTCGCTTCGGCTGGCTCCCAGTGCGGACCACTGGCAGCTCTCTCTCTCGAGCCCTCGGTAGGATCCGAATGCCCCGCATTGGTCTTCATGTTCTCTCGGTGAGGGCTACGCTCTCCCTCGTGACGATCTCCGGGTGGGAGCAATACTCCCCCCGTTTGCTGGGTGAGAGGTTGACTCGGCCTGGATATGCTTTCTAATTTTGGGACTACCTTAGTAGATCCGTCACGCTCTCGATAGTGTGCAATCGGGTGAAATAATGCTTACACTCTCGGCCTACCGGCACTCCGCTGTCTCACGTCGCGCTCTTGGCTAGGTATTCCTAGAGATCGCCCTTCATGCCTTGCATTCCCGCAAGTATGCTCTCAGTATTCCCAACCGCCGTCTGTTCTCTTTATTTTATGGTTTAGGTTTCGGTTATTAGACTCGCGTATCCGAGCCCGGTCCTCTCTCCACGACCTTGCATCCTGAGCAACCCCAGGCCATCCTGCTTCCATTCCCTTCATCATCGGCTTTAGCCGCTCGCGGGTAGTTTTACGATCACACCCCGGTTGGTGTAATTTATGGTTTTACGGATTTAGAATTTTGTGTTGTCGCGAAGACGAGTTCCAGCCCCACTCGTCCTGTCCTTTCATGCTTTTCTTTTGGATCTCGGATACTTTTCTGGATTTGTGAGGTTTACGGACCTCGGGTGAGGCAGGGCACCCCACCTCCCTACCCTCGCTGTGGTTCTTTGTTTTTCGTTAGCTTTTGGCCGATAACGAGCTAGCTGGCGCTCGCAGTAATTCGGTTGGATTTTAGGATGCGAGCACGGGAACGGGCGAAGGTAATAATTATCGTCGACCTCCGGGACGACTTCGGGGAAAAGTGTTACAGATGAAATATTCTCATATCAATTGAAAAATCATTCCAATCTTTTCATCAATAATTTTGTCCTCATACTGTGAGAAAAAAAGTCTGTGGACAGAATGAGATTCTGTTGATAATATACCTGGAGCTTTCCCCACAAATTCATATATTTTATGTTACAGGTGGAATCAGAGTTGCCAGATACTGAGGAGGGGAAGTCGCCAGGTGGATGAGGTGGGGGCGCCTGAGAGCGCCAAACGAATTTCGAAAAGCGCCATTAACGCGCCAATGGCACATTATTTAAAATTTTATAGAACATTGCGTTTCTTTATTAAAAGGTATAGAATAACACGAGTAATCTATAATTCTCAGCAAAATTAAGTGAAATTCTTATAGAATATGGAATATAACAGTATAACATGTTATCAATCATAAGAAATTGAATAGGAAATAGAGAATAGATCGTCTCAGCGGGCTTCATTAGACATCGTCCATCATCTCGAAAATGTCATGATTTTCTCCGATGGCTGCCTCGACATCATCATCGTCCTTGCTTCCATACATGTTACCGGATTTAAATATCCTTAATATCTGTTCACTGGGTGCAGATGTCGTACAGCATTGACCCGTGACATTGAACTGGACTTTGATCCTCAGAAGAGCCTCCAACATGCTCATTCCCGTCTTATTGCGTACTCTAGACTTGATTAGATTCATGGCCGACAAGACTCGTTTGACGCATGCATTACTCGTTGGGGCACATAGCATATGCAGAACAGTTTCGGCTAACTCTCTAAAAGAGAATCTCCCAGCACTATCTACCAAAGCAAATACCATAGGCCAGAAATCAATGATACTAACTGGGAGACGGTTAGAACAATGAATTTTCCAGTCAATGAAAAGCAACTTTTCCCACTGTGACTCGTAGACAGCTATATCTATCGCTGGATCAAGGAAAGATTCTAAAACTTCAGCGATGACGGGAAATTTCACATGTTCAGGACCAAGGCATTTCAATGGACTGAGTAGCTTCTTGAAGATTTCCATGCTCACTGGCAATCGTTTGGACATCTCTACTAGTAATCGTTTTAAGAAACCAAAGCAGCGTTGTTTCATTTCTCGTACCTTGTCAGAACTCAATTTCATCTTCATTAGTTCTGTCGTCAGAACTAGTCCAAAATCCACTGATTCCAGTGGCAAAAAAGCCAACTCATTATCCAGGTCATCGCAAACTTGATGCAGAAGATTCTCTCCATTTCGATGGACAACTAGGAAACTCGGCTTGAGTATCTTGCTAGCAAAGGATAAGAACGTTGTATACAATTCGTCATATGCACTTCCAGCATCAATCTTATCACTTTGCAAGGTCAAGTTCAGACTCTGCATTTGGCCGAGGACGTGTTTTAAAAATAGCAAATAGAGTCGGTGGGAATCATCGACGAGCATGGTGTGAATCGTTCGAGTATCATAGCATTTCTCTAAGTGGCTGACGACTCTGAAATGAGTCTGCAACTCTAACCACTGTTCCAACATTATCTTACATGCATCGTGGAATGCTAACCAGCAGGTTTGAGCGAACTGAATCAATTGACGGTAGTGATTGCTTTCCACGCCTGTATTAATGGTATCAAACAATCTTTTGTATTTCGCACGACGAAGTGGACTCAGTTTGAACCAATTATAAACTTCCCTGACTATGTATTCCAATGAAGAAGGTAGCTCTTCTGATGATTTGCAACAACATAGGTGAATTGAATGGCAGGAACATTTCTGTAATTGCAGATAAGGAATGTCTTTCTTCAGCAATGCGTAAAGGGATTTTTGACGTCCACATAAATTACTCGCTGCGTATGTCCCTGTAACTACCATGTTCTTCTTCGGAAGCTTGATGGTCTCCAAGTATTCACAAACACTCTGGTAGAGGCACTGAGCTGTAGCATCTTCCACGAGAAATAACCCCAAGAAATCTGTCACCAGTTTCTCATGTGTTGTATTAAAATATTTGATACAGAGACACATGTATTTGGTTGTTGAAACATCAGTTGACTCGTCAACGATCAAGGAGTATGCGCCATTTCCAATTGCTGCAACCAATTCTGTCAACATTGCGATTACATTCTTGATGATACTTGAACATTTTGTATGATGTAATTTCAGGTCTTCAATGATACTACCCTTGCCAAGGGGCTTGACAACATCAACCAAATGATCCACTGTTCTGATAGCTGAATGTACCGCGAAATGTGCAGAAACCTTGATGGCAGCAATTTTTAATGCCTCGCTGACTTGCTGATTAAATGCAGAGGGAAAAAAATTAGAAAATCGAAATATCCACCATTTACGATGATTTCATTCGGAAACCAAAACAGTCAATAAAACGGATCGAAATGCAAAAAAAAAAACGAGAAAACTCTCTGTACCATACTTCGACATTTTGCTCTTGGCTGGTGGACGTTGTAACGGGCATGTGGGGATGTCCGTTAGGGAAGCCGAAACCCTCCACTACTATGCACAAAAATTTGGGGGATAATCGCGCCCAGGGGCACCGAGCCACTGATTTAGTTAGAGTCAAAAAATTTAGGATCTAGGGCTAGGGTTGAGGGCCTAAAATGCCGTGAAGAGGGGCCAAAATTAGAGCCATCCTGTCATTTAAATAAACATTCCGAGTTCAAAAGGAATTTGACGTTCCCAATCAGAGGAGGCATTAGATTAGGATTACGTTTACGTTTACGTTTCTGTTTTTGGTGGAAGGCCGTGGGGAATGAGTGCAACCCTTATTCGCTCCGGATCGCTAGGTTGCTTACGGGTTAGCGATAAAATGAAATTTTAATAAATATTGGAGATTAGTAGGAAATACTAAGTTTTAAGTTTATGGTTAAAGCAAGAAAGATTTTTTTTACTACTCATGCTCCCCAGGAAAAGTGATTAAAACGGCCCCGATACCCCGTTAAATGAATGAAAATATGTTAGGATTATATCGGTTATAAATTTAAATTTGAAGTGTCGCTAGAGGCACCGCGCCACAACTAGCAACTAACGCCAGCCAATCAGGGAGCGCCTGATTTTCAGCTGAGCGTGACCCACCTGTTAGACTGACCTCGCCATATCAGTTATACATTAACCGTGACGAGTCGTGTACACGTGCTGTTGAAGCAATCGAGGATTACGTGAAGTTCATTAAGGAGGCTTATGGTCAGGAAGACCACTAGGAAGGGGAGGAAACCCCCGAAGGTGAGTTGGGCATTAGTAATTAGTGTCTTTTGAGTGCCTTTTCCACGATTTTATTGTGGTTATTTCCACGATTTGTCGTGGCTTTCTCCGAGCTGGCCCCCAGCTTCGGCTGATGTTTTTCATCCATTTTTTTGGATGGTTTTCGAGCGAGTTAATCCCTCGCTAATGATTCCCCAAAATACTAGGGGCTCCCCTGGCCACGCCAGTGGGCATTTTCTCAAAAATTTCTCGAAATTGTAAGTTTTAGGAGCAATCTTAGGTGAACGAATTCTCCACGGCCAGCGATGGCCAGTGGTTCTCTCTCTCTCTCACACTCTCTTCAGTTCTGAGGATGGTGGGTTCGAGTCCGAGGTGTTAACGTTTTTTTTGTTTTTTTTTTTCTTTTTATTATTCTTTAGTCCTTCCGAGTTATCGGATATTCCTCGGATTATCGTCGATCGATAATCCTCGAGGTGGAATTCATCAATGGGGTATAATTTGTACAACTCTTTGGGATTTTTGTATCGCATTATTGGGCCTTCGGCATTCGATGTTGCCGTTTCCCGGTGAATTGGATCTACTTTTTCTTTTTCTCCGGATGCCCCCCGGGCAAATTCCGGAAATCATCGATTTCCCGGCCGATTAGCGTTATGCAGAAGACATTCCTCGCATTATGGCCGATCGATAATCCGTGTAGGCAAAATTCAATGATAACTATGAGGGGCTGCGAATAGTAATATTTAACGATTGTTAACTTGGGCGTTGAGGCGAGATTTTCGTTAAGTGCTAGTGGATGATTACAAAAAATTACCTGGCGCCCATTTGATTCAAATTTTAGCAGGTTTTATTAGGCTTAGGGGAAGTAGGGCAAAGGTAACTGGTATTTTCAACCCCCACACGAAAATATCACGTTACAACGTATAAATGACATTTTGTCAGTCTGACTCTTGGATCTGCCATGTCTCTTCAAGTCTGATGAATGACTGCGCACTATTATTCGACAGAGTTTACAGTGTCCATCTTGATATGATCCGTCTTCAGCAACCCCATCTCCATTTTTCTCCAGCCAGCCTGTTCGAAAAGAATCTATAATAATTGCAAAAATGAGCTATTCATGCTCAAGAAAGTTATTCAAGACGAAAGGGTGTTACAACTTTCAGCCCACTTTTCGTTTTCCCAAGCCTTGTTATATTTCCGTTTCGACATTTCTCGATCATCCAAAATGGTCTTCTTCGACAATTGTAAAGTAGGAGGAACGGAAAGAACGGCAGGCCGTGTACTCATCGGTCTACCGGCGACAACGTGAGAACACCTGATTGGTGAACACGTTTTAAAATAAAGCGAGAGATATAATTTTTCGTTAATATTACCCGAATATCCCATCAAAATCCCAAAGCGTCAAAATAGCGCCATAGCGCCGATCGGGCAATCCCACCACCAAAATGCTCGGCGAGGGCGCCAAATTGGCGCTAAAGCGCCACATCTGGCAACCCTGGGTGGAATGCTTGTTCTTCAAGACATTTATAACATTATATCAATGAATTTCCATTCACATCATTTGTTATATCGTGCAATCGAAACGAGAATTGTGAAATAACGAATAATCAGAATAGGACTGTGAATTACATTTCTCTGTCCCATCCTTGTGATCAAATATGGTAGTAATGCTTTACTATGTCGGTCTTATAGAATTTCCAAGTTCAAAATTTTTAATTTGACGAACAGTGCCCCCTGTAATACACCGTCAGTATTACAGTACTCTAGATCAGGCATGGGCAAAGTCGGACCCTCGGGAGCCGGGGCCATAAAACCCTATTAGACCCATTATCAGAAATACAATACCCCAATTGCGTGGAGTCCAGCGTAGTCAGGGTGGGAGTAGCAGCGTGTACGAAGTGGGGCGCAGTTAGACGGAGAGAGCACCGCCCGCTTTTCTTTCAAATTTAAAAAACCTTACCGCCTAAAAATTCAAACAAATTTTCACCAATTGAACGTGGTAAATCCTCAGGTGTATCGGGGGTAATGGTTCAAACAACATGGTGCCAGAAATTAATTATTTCTTGGTTACCTTAATGTTGATTAATTATTTTAGTAAAAATTGGAAAAAAATGAGATGTCAGTTCTTTAAAATTCAATCAATAAATTATGTATGTAAGTTTTATAAGTTCGTCGTTTTTAACCTATAAAACCAAACCTATATAAGTTTGTGATTGTATTCTTTTAGAAGTTTTTTTTAATATAAATGTCCCACCGAAAGCTCTGGGTTTGAAACGAATGGGATTTTTCCTTACATTTTAATCTATTTTTTTAATTTTTTGCCGATATAGCAGCCAAAGGAGATAACTCAAAATGATTTTACCATGAAAATTCTGCAAGGAAATTTCTCTCAAATAATTTGTATGAACGGATTCTTTTAACTTCATTTTTTGTATGAATCTATTTATTCTTTCAATATTCATATTGGAACAAATCCCAAATAATTGTCTGGCAGACACTCACTCCACAATTGTGAGCCAGACCACATATTTTTTATTCTGTGAACATTTTTCCATTATTTTTGCTCGATCACTCTCTACAGCTAATAATTTTTATGTTTTTCTGCAGTAATCATTCATTTTCGTGGTTAGCTGGAAATGGATGAATTTTCAAATGTTTAACAGTGGGATCGATATAATGAAATAAAGTCAAAAAGTCATGAAATTATGGAATTCAAATTTCTTGTTTTCTTGGGCTTTTTCACGGTAAAAACTCTTTTAAATTTCTAAAATACTGCTGAGGGAATGTTCAAACAGTATTAACAAAAATTAAAAAATCTTTTCAACAGTTTTTTTCAATTAATTTGCTGCCGAAATATTCAATTCAGAGTAATTTATTTAATGGAATTTTATGCGGAAGTTGATAGAGGGAAAAATGATTAATTGATATTTTTTAACAATGCATAATGCAGCAAGAAAAATATTCATATTTTTCGTTCAAAAATTCAAATTTTTGCGCGTTGACTGACGTAACGATGCCCCCACTCTGAGCCAAGCATCGTGGTCTCGCCCCTGCAACTACCTGCACGGTACAATAGGACCCCTTCTTTTATAGTCATTGGCCTAATTGAGGTTGGGAGCTAGGTGAGCCGATTGAGCGCACTTTGCCCATGCCTGCTCTAGATTCATTATGTCTTTCTGTGCGGTCTCCAACAGTACAGGAAACTGCTTTTGAGTCAAGTATCAAAAGAACAAAGTAGATACAGTCTATTGAAATATTATCATGAGTTCGCTAGAAATAGAAAGAATGTCAACGCTATCCTCAAAAAGATTCGTCGCCTAGAAGATGAGCTTAGGCCTTGCTGATCTAGAGCATCTAAGCGTACATTACACACAAAGACACCCAAATATTCGAAGATCTGGGATCCCCAGGTAGTATTGAACTACTTCCAACCATTATACCCTTACGAAAATCTTTCAGTAGAAATAATAGCAAAGAGATTGGTAATGCTCTTGGCATTTAGCACAGCTAAAAGGGTTCAAACACTCTCATTAATACGATTGTCAAATATTGAAATATTGGAGGATAAGCTCAGCATATCAATCACAGACAGAACAAAAACATTCGAAAGAACCAAGGTACAACTTAAACTCACTTTTCCGTATTTTACAGACGATCCCGGTCTTTGTACTGCATCTATTCTACACCACTATCTAATAATAACAGAACAGTATCGACGATTGGAGAATAATTATATATTGTTAACTTTTAAAAAAATTTTTCATACAACGACTCGTCAGACAATCAGTAGGTGGTTAAAAAATGTCTTGAATGCAAGTAGTATTAATACCAATATGTGTATATTCAGCACAGAGCAGACGCGACGCATCCACGTCTTATGC
Source organism: Fopius arisanus (assembly GCF_000806365.1). Taxonomy (NCBI): domain Eukaryota; kingdom Metazoa; phylum Arthropoda; class Insecta; order Hymenoptera; family Braconidae; genus Fopius; species Fopius arisanus. The sequence continues at coordinate 500,479 of NW_011887773.1, read as the reverse complement.
ACGACAGCCGGGCGTGAGTCTAAACGAAATATATAGTGCTGCAGGCTGATCAGAATGATCAAATGTATTTAGACGTTTTTATATTTTCCCAATAGATAATAACCAATATGCTAGAGCAGTGGTACTAGACGAGTCAGTTAATGTAGAACAAAATGAATAAATAAATAAATAAATAAAATAAAAATGCCCCAGATTTTGGTTAATTGGGTTATAGTTAAATATTTGGACATCCAGCAATGTCAGCGTGACACTTGCTAACATAACTGGATTATGCTGACCAAGTAATGACACACAAACAATTATGTATTTAAGAGGCCGTTTGGGTATGCAGCAGGCAGATCCAAATCGGGCTCCGACATGTGTTAGTCGTAATCTTTGTAATCAGTCAGATGTCATAACTAGAGTAATAAACTCTCATATTTTAATACCTATAAACTATTGGTGGGATTTATTCCTTCGAGCCTAGAACCTGCAATAAAAATAAGTACCCCCCACGTCGGGTACAACATTTCGTGCTGCACCTATTTCTTCATTGCATCGATTAATTAGCTCATGTTTCTCGTCTTCCAAATCGATTGTCTGCAGTAGCTGCTCTAACATTCGACTATATCTCCCAACTGAATCTGCGTAGCCTATCCGTAACTGATTGTTTCTTCTTGCTGGTCTTTCAGGAAATTCATTATCCTGTAATCCAGTGACATTGTCCAAATTTTCACCTGGACCATCATCGCCATGATGTCTGTCAAATTCACGCCCCATACGTTCATTCTCTGCGCTGACTGCGTCTCTCAGTTCAAGTGGTGAATTATCTTGGATCTTGGAATCAATTTACGATGACATTATTTTTTTGGATCTGACGATAGTTTGTTCGACGAAATTATGGACTCGAACAAACTATCCTCAGATCCACAAAAATAATATCTTAGTAAATTCATTCCAAGATCACCGAAAGAGTCTTGATCTGTCAAACTCTGCCTTACTCTGAAGGTAACTTCTTGCAATATTGCCGCAAGTTCCTGTTCGGCTTCTGGTACTACTGAGTCAAGCGATTGTGATCTACGCAATGAAAAATTATTCCTACTTACGCGATCAGAAGCACCGCCAGAATCCATTCTCCTATGCCGTTGTCTCAATATTTACGATACCAAGCAGCTCGTTCCAATGGTTTGTGTTTCGAGTAGTCCAGATATATCAAAAGTATCTTTATGTTGACCTACTGAAACTCTGCAATCGGAAGTCCATTGACTGCTCAACTATTTGCTGATGTGTATTCCTGACCACCCTGCAGGTCGCTTACACCCGAAAAACGCAACGCCGCTTCGTACGTTGACTTAGTTACACTCCGTCACTCCGTACGTAGATTTTAGAATTTAATGCGAACGTCACTCTGTACGTCGATTTGAAAAATTTTAACTACCTTTATTATTGTAGCCGACCACCGCTGCCACCAAATGTCGTACCCGGCGTGGGAGGTACTTATTTTTATTGTAGGTTCTCGGCTCGAAGGGATAAATCCCACCAATAGTTTATAGGTATTAAAATATAAGAGTTTATTACTTTAGTTATGCCATCTGACTGATTACAAAGATTATGACCAATATATGTCGGAGCCCGATTTGGATACCCAAACGGTGTCTTAAATACATAATTGTTTGTGTGTCATTACTTGGTCGGCATAATCGAGTTATGCTAGCAAGTGTCACGCTGACAATGCTGGATGTCCAAATGTTTAACAGTAACCCAATTAACCAAACTCTGGGGCATAACAGTTTTTACATAAAAGAACCAGAAGAATTCGCCAGAGATCCTTTTCTCTTGACTATTAACTCATAATTGACTTTAAAGGTCTGCTATATTTGATTCTGAGGACGAGCCAGAGAAGTGTAATTGAAGGATCTATAGAACTTGCCTGTAAGTGACTATTGATGCAGATTATACGATCTGTCTTGTCCGCAGAGATCAAAACCTCCCAACAGGTAAAAACTTGACATTTACATCTGCAATTATTGCTTTGACAGGATCCCATCCTATAGAATTAACAACACGTGTTATTAATTCACAATTATGATTTAAGAACAACAAAAATAATGAATTTAGAGCGCTGCAATACTGATGATGTATTACAGGGGCCACTATTCGTCAAAATAAAATTTTTTAACTTCGATACTTTGTGAGACCGGCATGGTAAAGCATTACTTCCATATTTCATCTCGAGGACGAGACGAATCATATAATCTGGATCAATCGTCACTGGCAGATAAGTTCGATGGATCCCTCATTTATCAAATAAATTAATTATTAACATAAGGCAAATTATATGAATTTATGAGAAAACCCGTATATGACCTAAAAATTAAAGTTCAGCATCTAAAATGTGAAAATTCTTTTTGAAAAGAACCCAACTGGTTTCCGAGAGTTGTCCTCGAGCTGCTCCACTGCTGCACCGATGGCAAGGTCAGAGGCATCAGTGGTCAGGAGGAGGGGTGCAGATGGTGGAAGGAAGGCTGTGCGGGTCGCATCAGCTAGACTCTGCTTGCAGGCCTCCAAGGCTTTCTCTGCGGCAGGGGTTCACTGAATTTTGGTTTTGTCATTTTTCTTGGAGTGAGTGATGAAGCCATTGAGCGGTGCTTGAAATTCAGCGGCATGGGGAATGCTCTTGCGGTAGTAATTCACCATTCCAAGAAATTGGCGAAGGTCTGTGACGGTCTCTGGCCTGGGGAAGGAGATGACTGCCTCAACCCGTGAGCTGGGAGCTTTGAATCCATCCTTGTTGATTGTGTAGCCCAGGTAAGTCACCGTATCCTTTGCGAACTCGCACTTGCTGGGGTTCAGCGATAGCTTGTGCTGACCTAGGATCGAGAAAACTTGTTGGAAGTGCTGGAGGTGTTCCTCATGGGTTTCAGAAGCCACAATGAGGTCGCCTATGTAGCAGCCAATAAAGTCTAACCCTCTCAGAATGTTGTCCATGTACCGCTGGAATGTCTGAGTTGCGTTGCGGAGTCCGGGGGGCATTCCCAGAAATTCGAAGAGGCCGAATGGTGTGGTTATGGCCGATTTTTCGATGTCTGAGGGAACCATGGGGATTTGATGATAGGCGCGTACCAGATCGATGATCGGGAATATTTTCTTGGAGTGCAGGCGTTGGTAAATATCCTCGGGGTATGGCACTGGATAGAGGTCCGGGTCTGTCTGTGCGTTAAGTCGCCGAAAATCACCTGTAGTGCGCCAACCTCCAAGCTTCTTTTCCACGTGTTGTGAGAGGCTGCAGAGACAGCTGGTTTGGTGATTTCGAGGAATTGCTTGAGGAGCTCAGAGTACTTGCCTTCCGGCGCAGTGCTGGGGATGCGTACTGATCCACTGTTGTGATGCCGTAGTCTGAGATTTCGACGAGCTCTCCAGTGGTCGATAGGAATGTCAGTGGCTCGATGAGGCGATGCTTTTTCAGGTCTATCACCAGCCCGAAGTGGACGATCAAATCGGCCCCTATGATTGCAGACTGTACGTCCGCAATGATGAAGGGCCAGGTGAATGCTCGACGGGGTCCTAGATTGAGTGTGATCGGGTGGAAACCGTAGGTTGCGATGCTGGTGGAGTTGGCAGCGAAAAGTTTGAAGTCCGATGGCTGTGGTTGGTGCTTGACTAGGGCTCGTGGTAGCACTGATACGACGGAGCCAGAATCAATGAGAAACCTTGTATGTGAGGATTCGTCGTGAACGTGGAGGCGTTGCTCTTCGGTTGGGAGGGGGGCCTAGGCGCTGCCGCCAGCCCTCTGGACTGACGACAGCTCGGTTAGTTTCCCTGGTTGGATGGTTTCCACGCACAGGGCTGGAGACACTTGGCGGCCCTAGCAGTGAATCTTTTGTGCTAGAAGCAGTGGTCAGGTGGTTCTGGAGTTCGTGATCGTGCTCGATATCGTGATCGTGAGCCACCATCGGCTGCTCTAGCAGGGTTGTTCATCGATGCTGCTAGAGTTGCAACTGTTCTCTTGAGGTCACTCACCCTCTGCTCGAGCGTGATGTGGCTGACCTGTCGCTGGTATGGGGTGTGACTGGCTGCCATGACCTGACTCTGAGCGAGCATGGGCTGCTGGACGTTGGGTGCCATGTGCTGATTGTTGAGGGCCATGGCATGGCTCTGTCAATGCGGTGAATTATGCTCGATGGAGTTAACCTCGTGTTAAAGGGAATCTGTTGAGATCACGTCGGGGTCACCAATTTAGCTTCTTCGACGGGTTTTCTCCACAATAACAATCACCACAAAGTTTAGGGAAATTGATATTTATTGAGACTACTAACAACTAGATATATACAAGGTGTCCCAGAAGTACGTGGCGATTCTTAACCGGCATGTACATGGGGTGAGTCTGAACCAAAAAGTCCTTTACCACTTTTGGATCGGGAGCACCCCTCCGGAGATACTGGGGTAAACAGGACAGCCAATGACGCTGCCGCGTTAAGCGGCAGTACGTCGGTGTGGCTGTCGCGCTTGAGTGTGAGTGATTCCCCTTCGAGCCAGAAGGAGGCGGGATCACGTTCCACATTCACCCGTGAGCGTGAGAGAGAAGGCATGGTATTCTCTCTCACTCTCTCGCATCACTCCGCGGCGATGTTCTTGCAGTTATCTTTTAAACAATTGGATTTTTGGGGTTTTTCCATTGATTATGATTTGTTGCAAATTGGATTGGCAACAAAATAATCTCATGGAAAAAACACCTAAGCCCAATTGTTTATTTAATGTCAACAACAAACAGTTTGATGCTTTTTAAATGTTATAAAAAAAACGATGGGCCGTACGGCATTTTTCCATCCGATGTTTTTTGTTGCAAATTCGATTTGCGACAAAAAATAATCTATGGAAAAATCTCCGAAAGCCCATTGTTTATTAGATAATTGATGAAGAGGGCGTTTTTAATTAAAAATCTACAAATCACGGCGATTGCTCTGTCGATTTTTGGGACAATTGTTTAATTATTAATTATCTCATCAACCATGAGAACTAGCAAAATTTGTCGGAGAATCTTTTTTTTCGATAATGAGATTTAACAAAAAAAAGTTCTGCTTATAAAATTTTGTCATATTCTCGGTTGATGAGATAATTAATAATTAATTAATTATCCGATAAATGGCAAGGGGATTGCCCGCGATTTTCCCGAAAATTCCCAGTGGCGAGACTATTTTTGCAGTTATCTTTTAAACAATTGGGCTTTCGGAGATTTTTCCATTGATTATTTTTTGTCGCAAATCGAATTTGCAACAAAAAACATCTGATTGAAAAATGCCGTACGGCCCATCGTCTTTTTTATAACATTTAAAAAGGATCAAACTGTTTGTTGCTGATATTAAATAAACAATTGAGCTCAGGTGAATTTTCCATGGGATTATTTTGTTGCAAATTCAATTTGCAACAAATAATACTCAATGGAAAAAGCCCAAAAACCCAATTGTTTAAAAGATAACTCCAAAAACAGTCTCATCACTGAGAATTTTCGGGAAAATCGCGGGCAATCCCCTTGCCATTTATCGGATAATTAATCAATTATTAATTGATAGCCTAGTAGCTATATATATATATATGCTATCGTCGCTTGCGTTTGTGCGCGCGACGAGTTGCGTCTTGTTGGAGCTCGGCGCGCTGCGCTGTGTGCGGGGTTGGAACTGCGACGGCCGGAGTCGCCACATCTCAAATTGGGACAAACATGCGTTTCTCCGGCAGAAAAGGTTAGGAACGTACCTAGGAGGGGCACTTTTGGGGGGATAATTTCAGGATTTTTTATGCAGGTGAATAAATGAAGGTGTAGGGTAAAATGATAATTTGGGATTGAGATAAGTGCGTAAAGCGTTAGTGTAGTCGGCGTTGATTTGTACCTATAAATTTCGACCTTTTTTCACCCTGACTACCCCATTTCCAAGATGGCCGACGGGGTACAAGAAAATGTTTTCACACAGGTAGGTAAATCGACTCATGGGCTGATTCTGATGATCTGCAAATATGACGGAAAACGCAGTTTTCTTGTCTAGAAAAATCCTCCGGTTATGAAACCTCTCCTTCCGTCAATTTTGAACATACAGATATGCTCCACATATGCATAGATCCTCGGATTGAAAATTATTGATACCGATCGACTCAGAATCAACCCCCTTGTAGATCTATATACATTTGTAGAGAACATTTTTTTATGACCCCGTCGGCCACCTTGGAAATGGGTTTGGGAAGGTGGAGAAATGGGGTGGACACACTTCTCTCTGCCTCAAATCGTTATTTTTTTCATGCACTTATCATATCATCAACCCCCATTTGACTCTGACACACTCAACTCATCCCACAATCAACTCCCACTTCAGCCTAACACACTTATCCCACCTTGACCCTCATTGGACAATGACACACTCATCCTAGCCTTAAGCCTCACTACACCCTGACACATTCATCGCAGCCTCAACCCCCATGTCACCGCAATAGACTCATCCCAGCCTCTGGGCAGTGGACAGAGGTGATACTGCTACACGGCGCGTCCCCAGGTGGGGGATAGTGGAAGGCTCGTCGACCACGCGGGGGAGAAGGGTAGGGACGAACAAAAAACCATCCCCGCAGAAGAAACACAACTACGATGGACATGGATTTGATCAAGCCAGCCTCGTTTACAGTGCAGGGGAAGGATACCCCAGTACAGGCGTCTGGGAGTGCGCAAGCAGGCTCTCGTGCGTCTTCAGCCACTGACTGCTGCAGCAAAGAGGTGGACCGCTTGGCCGCCATGGAGTCTCCAAGGCAAGTGCAGACGGCAGTGGAGGATCAACGCCGATTCTCCACAACACACAGTGGAAGAAGGCGTTCTCCGAACTGGTAGAACTAATCTTTGGGCTGCATGCCCTCATACAACCAAAGACGAACGTCTACCGGGAGATTAAATGGAAGGTGACGTCCATCTGTGGTGCTTTCCGGAGATTGAAAAATCTCGAAAGAAGGTAGAACAGTGTTCGAGTGTTGGGGCCGTAATGGCAACCACGAAAAGTCCGCGAAAGCGGGCCGCCTCGGAGACCACGATCAAAGATACTGACGTGGAAGAAGATCGGGAGATCCGTAAAGGACTTAGGAAGAAGCGGTCCATGGTCTCGCCTGGTGGCCTCAACTGAAAGGGAGATGGACTTACCGTCTAATTCCCACTGTGAGAACCTGGGTAGAGCAACCGCACGGGGAGGTAAATTTTTACCTCACCCAGTTGCTGTCCGGACAGGGCTGTTTCCGGGGATGCCTGCACTGGTTTGGGCATGATGACAGCCCTGTTTGTCCTACCTGTCCAGGGATAGTTGAGAATGCTGAGCATTGCTTCTTCGTCTGCCCCCGGTTCACGAAGTGCCGTAGGAAATGGCATAGCTCTGTGAGAACGGATCCCTCGCCCGAAGAACTGTTTCCAACTATGCTTGCAGCGGAAACGAAATGGCAAGCGACCAGTGACTTCGCGGCGGAGGTGCTGAGGCAGCCCCGGGAGAAGGAGCGACAGAGAAGAGATGCCGCCCGTTCGGTAAGTGGCCAATCAAATCTTCCTTGAAGTACAGCATGAATTATTAGTAGGAAGAGCACGCTATGCATGAGGATGGCAAATCCAGGCCGGCCCCGCCCGAACCTAAAGGTAAGGGCACTAAGAAGAAGCAGCAGAAAAGGGACTCCACCGATGAGACCTGACGCACTAATTGTGCGTCCTGCGGTAAAAGAGTGGTATTGCGACATCCTTCGCCGCGTAAGAAGCGAAGGTCCTGAGTAAGGGGCCCCCAGAAGGACCTGCGAATCCGGGACCTAGTCATCTTCTTCATCCGGTCCATGAAGTGACTACCAAGGAGGAAGTTTAGGTAGCGCTCCAAGAAACCGCGGGGGATGGTTTCACGATCGACCACAGGGCTGTTACAGTCATCAGGGAAACGCAGACCGCGGTGTTGACTCTGGCTGCAGTAGCAGAGAGGAAGATCCTTAGAGAAAGAGCCAGGATCAAAATCGGATGGGTAAACTGTCGGATTGCCATGGTAGAGAGACCTGCCAAGTGCTTTAAGTGCTGGCAGTATGGGCATTTCGCAATCCAGTGCAGGAGCCAGGTGGACAGGTCCAAACTTTGCATCATATGTGCATAGCCTGGCCATGAAGTGGCCGAGTGCATCAAGGAACCGAAATGTGCCCTGTGCACTGGCAGTGAAGCGAAGGAGAACTCGGCACACATTGCCGGCAGTGACAGATGCCCAGCGTTTAGGGCAGCGATCCAAAGCTCGCAAAGAACAGGCGATGAGAGTTTTGCAAATAAACCTCAATCATTGTGCAGCTGCCCATGATCTCCTATGGAAGACAGTGCGAGAGCTGGAGGTAGATCTGGTATGCGTATCAGAACCTTACCTCCATTTAGATACTCAACCATGCATTAGAGCAGGGCCCGGCAACCTTGAGATAGTCGGGAGCCAGCCTATTAGAAGGGTCGGGATAATCCTCTCATCGTAATGGGTACCCAATTAGCCAACCATTGTGTGCGAATAAGTACCAGTGGTGACGATATTTCCGTCAGCCACGTAGATTAGTGTGCGAGTCGAATAAAAATGGCTGTCCGCCGGAATTGGCACAAATTTTCAGTTTTGAGTTTCAAATAGAGAATTGAAAAAGTGAAATGTACAATGAACAAATCTGAAGAATATATTTCGGAATTGCTTTTCGGTAATTATCATTTTCCTTCCAAATATTGTAACTCTAAATGTCAATAATGAAATTTTGCCACTGTCATATTCGGAATATATTCCTGAAAATTCCATTGCAGATTTTCATATTGCATTTTGAATTTTGCAAATGAACAAGGCACATAGACATATCCATCATCGAGGCCGAATTCTCCTCCTTTACAGCACATGGAATTTCGTTGAAGGATATTCCTTTGGTTTCACGGGGTATGACATATAACTTACAGTTCTTAAAAAAATACTTTACTCCCTAGAGGCACGACATACTATTATATGAAGGGATATATAGTTGGTTGGATAATGTAATTTATAGCGGTAGAGGATATGGGTTATTCATTTCTCAATAATCAAAATTCAAATACGTATAAAACATTATTAATAATGAATCATCCTTTTGTCCCGCTGTTTAATTCATTTATGACTCCTAGATGCAACGATTCACATTAGATTTGGATGGATTACTTTAATGACTAAAAACGATATCTGACGAAGGATTTTTATTCTGTCAGTACTAGAATGGGTATACGTCATAAGTCCGTGTTACCCATTCTTAATGCCAATTAACAATTGCAGTTCCAAATATTGAATGTTGTAATCGTACAACGTGAATTTTTCAACATTGTTCGCGGTCAGCAGTAGTATGCAGTCCAGACACATCGATTTGACAATCATCCGATTGTAGAGTCCCAGAGTCTCATCAAGGCTATCAGTGAATCGGCATAATAATGACTCTAAAACTTGATTTCTTATTAGCTGAAGCTTGCATAATTAATTGGTTGATACATTAAGAGTTATGGTCCTATAGAGCAATGTATTTGTGGTTTATACCAAATCGCAGGAATCACCTAAATATTCACTGATCTGATCTGGAGGATAAGACGGCGGAACATAATTGAATGACTCAGTGAACCGACCTGGGTGAGATTCAATCACAATATTATGTGAGCCATATCGTCCGAACAGGTCAAACCCCATCTGTCCTACATTTACCGCTCTACTTATTAGGATTTGTTCATTTTTTAGGAACAATGATGGGGGAATAACATTGGGGGAAGGAGATAGGAGTGGCAATTGTGAAATTTTTTTAGGGAACTTCCTTTTTTTTAGAATTTCAGTGATCTCCGTGGTCTCGTGGTCTCGTGGTCTCGTGGTCTCCGAGGCCCATCCAGCAGAAACGATAGATCAAAGAAGTAGTACTACTTCTTTAATCTATTCGGACGAGACATCTCACATAATTGCGATTGAATCTTACTCAGGTAAGTTTATTCAATCATTCAATATTGTGGGAATTATCAACGATTTTCCCTTTTTGTCCCTCTCAGGAAAAATGTATTCAACAATTTACAATCTTCCGTAATTTTGGAGATGTACCTTGTGAGAACTTTCCCTGTCCTTTCTTAATCAAGTCGTCTTCAGATTTGCTAATTATGCTGACTAGCCTCGGTACGATCCTACGGGGCGTTCGTCAATTGAAGGATTTTTGGGGAAGGATTCTTCTCAAAAACTGAACTCTACTTTCTACTAAATTAATATATTTCCTTGGACTAAATATTTACGCATACAGTCAACTTAAAATGTAACTGCGTGTAACGTAGATGGGTGTGGTTATGCATACGGTGCTAAGATTTTTGATAAGAATTGGATGTCCATCCAAGTCCAACATCACCCGTACTCTCCGAAACTGAGGAGCCTCAGAGGTACTTTAGCCCCTAACTAAAATGTTAGATGTTCATTGTTCTGGATTTTAAGCTAATACTCTTTTGTCATTGCAATCACAATGGTCAACCACATTCCCCCATACTTCGTCGGAGAGAGAACTCATATGCAACCGTGAGACTGCTTGTATGGCTTTATCCACTAGGGATCGGCTTTGTCTTTTAGGAACAAATAATTAAATCGACGTCTACATATCTTCACACCCCATGTAGGGTTATACAAAACAGTTACTCATTGAGCGGACGTCTACATCAAGTCAGCCGATGATCGGCGCTGATAATGGGCTAATCATCTGCCGACCATGGGAGCGTTATCTTACGCCACTCACCAGCACCGATGTCCGCCCAATATTGGCATATATCATCAGTCGATGATAGTATTCATAACAAAGATTTATTAACAAACGAATGTTTATTAAAATCTTTTCCAATAGTTTTATGACCGTTTCCATCAACTCTAGCGAAGCAAAAAAGAAAAGATGAAAATTAGAAAAAAAATGTTTCTGACCGGATGCGATCAGATTCATAGTCACGCAATTTACCCGCTAGGTCATTCAGAAAATGTTGTAAACTTTTTTTAGATATATAAATAAAAAATTATAGGACCAAAATTATTTGCTTTACTATTTTCAAATAATTCAAGTCATTCATTTTTTCATCTGGGATATTAATTGCTATGTTACATATATGAAGACAGGAGATCCATACATACCCTATCCATCCACTCGTGCTTTCTTTTATATGTAGAACCTAGCTTATAAGTATTAAGATTCAACACTCATAGATTAGATTGCATCCTTTGTGTATTTTTAGGACTAAATCGATTGCGATGATCGGCCGGAAAGTGGTACTTAATCAGGGCCCCGATGCTCGCTGTGGACATGATCGGCTAGTGAACGGCCTTTCATGCGGAACCCCGATGATAAGGTAACCGACTTCCGCCCAATGCTCGGGCGCTTTCTAAAGGTCGGCAAACCCTACATAAAATGTAACAGATGTTTTCCAAATTTTTAAAAATTCTCATATTTTCAATTTTCATTTTATTCTCAAAATTGCGCATATAGTTCATATCTTTTCGAATATTTGATGAATGAATAATTTTCAATTTAACGTCCAATATGGGCGTTGTTTAGGACATCAAACAATATATTGGGTATACATAAAAATTAGATATTGAGCCCTAGGTTCCTAGTTCTTATGAAAACCTCACTCTAGTACACTGCCAATCACGAATAATGAACCTTCAAACGTCATAAAAATAATCGACATGACGGCAAATGAAAACCTTTGAAATGCCAATGATTTTACCTTTATCATTTTTCCTTCCCTCCTAATTTCAGCCATTAGAATTACACCATTGGACTGTTTTCGATCTAGCCAACACGAAATTGAAACTGATAATTTTTTCAGAATTTCACTGGTAACTTTTCATGTTGATATATGTAAAAAAACCATAGGTTGGCCAGTTCAAGTAACCCCCATCGAATTTTACGGATAGAACACTACTGTGTTTATTGAAAATTTGTCATTTTTAATTTTTTCTCATGGTGCAATTCTATTGGTGGAAATTCGGATGGAAAAACAATCCCCCCAATACCACGCGAGCTCCAAATTCAATCTGTCATTTCCCTCAATGTTCACAGTGAACGCAGCCCTTAAGTTAAAAAAAAAAAAATTTAAGTAAAAATTATCAAATTTTGAGTTTGGGATGTAAGGAATATCAATTTTCAAAGGCATATTATGAGCTCTAATAATGGACAACCATTGAATTTTTCCTCTTTTAGGAGAAGGAATGTTAGATTGAAATGAGTCGATGTATGCAAAATATATATTGATCGCTTCTCAAATCCAGTTGGGCATAATAGGAGTACCTCATTATAATTTTACACCAGTAAGCAGAAACAACACACTTTTTTCTGAACAGAAAAAGTGAAAACAAGATAATTTGGATATTTTTCCAAATATTCAGGCACAACGATTCTCGACCAAATTGTAATTTATCAATAATATTCGGCGGACCTATTATTCGAAAAACATCAGATACCGTACAATTTTTCATGTACTTGCAAAAATATATCTTTCAGCTTTTTATCATTCTTCAACACCTGACAAATTTTCGTAGTCGTACATTCATTTTCCTGAATTTTTGGCAAAGCTTTGTGATTTTTTCCAAAAGTGTACTGAAACAATAAGGAAATTCTTCCATCGTGATGAAACTGAGTGGGACACTCTTTATTATTCCTCATTTTTCGTTATTTTCCAAGTAAACTTTATCAACCGATTGTCAGAAATTCGCGAACAACTTAAAAAATGCGAATGTATCGTCAATAACTACTTAAATGTTTTCAAATGTTAAATTGCCGAATTTACTAGAAAATGAACGATCATGACGGTCGAAATACTCATGCATATCGATAGTCATAAACATGTGCAGTACAAGTTTCTAAATTTTATACTTTCACAACAGGCCCATTTCGCCTACTCATGTGCCTTGGCTGATTCTTTACTCTCTATCAACCGAAACAATCTCAACCAAAAATTGAAGTGGATCCGTGAATAAAAAAATAAGCAAATATTCATTAACAAAATGATAATCATTTTATTAAGGGCCAAACATCAATACTATATCGACATTCTTCAAGTCAGTGTGATAACTCTGTGCTTTGCGTTAATCTATTTTCTAAAACTCAACACATATATCGCAAAAATTTCAAGAAAAAAAAACAAAAACGATCCATAAAAAAAAAGGCTGGAAATGGATAACGAACTCTGGTTGAATCTTCGCGGAATTCGTGGGTGCGGTGGTAATAAATCTAGCGAGGTATATCTGAACTCATGAATGTTATTAAGATACAACTCCCCCTTTACCAGGGTACTCCAGAAAACCTGTAGGAAAGTAGCAAGAGCACAGAGGAAGATGGATATTGTCCAGATAGGGACATTTGGGAAAATATTTGTATGAATCTTTTAGCAAGAAATAAAAAATGCAGTTGACGCAAGATTATTGACGTGGTTGAGATTCAAAATCAAAAGGGATTAGTCCAAAAAGGGAGTAGAACGTCATAAAGGCGCAAGGATTCAAACACAAAGATATGGAAGATGAAGAAAAAGCGAAAATTCCGAAGAGAAAGAAGGGAAATAGGAATGATAAGAAAAGGGGTGAGGGGGAGATAGAGAAGGGGAGAGAACGCCTCCAGAAACGGTTATGAAGAAATACCGCCTGTGGTAATCCCTCCATAGATCACGAGACTTGGTAAGAAGAGGTATATCCAACATCTCCCTTCTTCGTCTTAATACCGTGGACTTAATTCATACTTAACCCACCAAATGACTTAAATGGCACGCAACCAAAACGATAGCTTGTTATAAAGTAAATTAAGATCTAGAGGATCGAATTTATTGACGTTGTTAAGGATGAACCAGAACTCTGAAGTAGAATTATTTTATTTAGGCCTTTTGACGTGTAATTGTATATTGTAATCTCTTCGCGTGAACGGAACTTCACTTCTCATTCATGATAGAAAGTAGCATTTGTTACTCGTGTGATATCTGTTATTTTACGCGCGGAGGTATTTTAATTTGGCGACCGCTTTTCCTTTTGCCCAACTATATGTATATATAATATGTAAAATTTTGAAATTTGGATTTTGCTGAAATTTTGGCGGTAATAGTAGGTAATGAAACAAGCACTCATGAATTTTTTCCTCTAACCGTTCTCGCGTTATGAATTTTGGTAAATCTTTTATTAAAAAATTCTCGACTCCAGAACATATTGGCGAAATAATGTTTTTTTTCTTAAAAAATTTAAATTCTCAACTATATATATATATTTTTATTAGAAGAATACTGCAAAGATGTTTATCCATGCTGAAGTCACAATTTTCAATTTTTCAGCAGAAATTACACGATTTTGGCAGCTTAGACACTTTCTCTTTTTTTGACAAAATTCTGCAAAAGAGATTGATATGTTTTCATCAATTTTGACATTTTTTTCACCATGGGGAACCAATTCTATACTTTAGTCCAGATTTAATATTGTCATCGCATTTTTTTCTAATCTAAACAATCGATACTTGATTTTTTGTGAAAAAATATTTGAATAATGATTACTCTTAATTCCCAAATTTGCATATTTCAAATTTTCGGATCAACACTATACTTCACTCTTTCCAAGACAAAGTTTGAAATATGAATATGCGGGAATCAGAGAAACAATTAATTGCATATTTTCAAACAAAAAATCAAGTGCGAAATTCCAGAATAGGAAAAAATGCGATGATCGTATCAAAACTGGAACGAAATATAGAAGGAATTAGTTCCCGAAAATGAAAAAAAGTCAAAATTCCTGGAGAAAATGACACGTTTTTCGAGAATTTCTTCCAAAAACTGAATTTGAATATCGTTTCCATATTTTTTGTTGACTTCGCGCGATCTAAATCTACATCTACTGGATTCAGGGACACGTAGTACTCAACTGCAGTCTATATTCGATTGAAGCTTGAATTCGCGAAAAACAAATGAATGTTAGGTGTCATAAATAAGGTTGGTTGCAATTGAAATCGAGTTCGTTGTAAATTTCAGTGAAGAAAGTACGCTTTTAAGCAAATGTTTTCTTCTCTGCCTGATTTCAACCAGTGAATAATTATAAGATGCAAATAACTTTTCTAAATCGTATTTTAAAAGTTGAATCGTAAACAGATGGAAGTAACTGCCCCACATCCTAAAAATCATTAATATTGACAGAAGCCATCAATTTTATAATGTTGACTTGCTGTTATGGGATAAGACGGTAGACTGCGTGGTAAATATATTCAAGTAGTTAGGGGAGATTCGTATTAATTGGCTAAGTGTACCACAGTTGTCAGTGTACTGACAGCTTGAAGGAGATAGTGAAGGGGGGAGGGAAAAGACCAACGCCGTCCAATATCTCTCTTTGATGTCGACCATGGTCCATTTCATCACTTAAGAGAAACATCGTTAGTTAATTAATCAACAATTCAACGACAGATGAAAAAACTTGAAAATCTTACCTATCTTGAGGAATAATTCTCATTGTTGAGAGTTGTCCAATATTGCGGTACAAAATCATAATACAAATTTATGAAGCTTTTCAAATTAAAGAATGACATTTTTCCATTAATCAATACTCTATAATTATGTATATAGACATATCGTCACGCTAGTTGTACGTATATACCTATATATTAATAGATATAGATGTAATTAACAATAATTAACGTGGCATAGGCCGTCAATTATAGAACTCTGCTAGTCTTTTCTTTATTTCGAGATTTTTTCATGGGAAGAATAAAGTATAGTTGACAGTCATCTTGGGTTATTGCCTAAGAGGCATCTTTGTCTGGTATGAGATAGCGCATACCGCATAAGCCTGAAGGGTGGTTTATGTATTACGGGTAAGATATCCGATGATTTAGCTCTACCTAAGTGTGTTCTCGAAGCCGCTCTCTTACCCCGACTTGGCACCTCGCCGTCTTCTGTTGACTTCACTAGGGGGAACACACCGAGAAGGTATCGCCTTATCTTTTCGTGGGTACCGTCACCGTGTAATGTTTTATTAATTCTACGACTTACCAAATTTATTGTTGGTTCTTGTTTACTGTTGCCTTTTCTATTTTTTCCGACACGTTTTTTACTTAACACATTGTATAGCAGAGACTCCCGGAATCAACTAGGGTGTATTGATATTGATCCTATGTCATGAATGATGAACTTTTTGTAGTGTACGCAACGGGTCCCTTATCTTGTAATGGTTTACTAGTCGGAACCCTCTTATTTGATATCGTTTTCATTGTGGATAATGCAGCGGCATGCTTTTGCTGCTTCCTTATGGAAGTCCTGGTATGGGCGTATTTTTGGACTCTTTGAGTTTCCTTGGAAATAACTAAGAATGTCATAAAATGTCATAGATTTAATAGTCCATTCAAGTATACGAGATGTATCGATGTTTGCTTCATGTTTGCTTCAAATACTTAATATTTAGCAGGAATCAATTTGGACTGCTCCATAGCCTGTTAGAAACAGAATAGATGGAGCATGGAAGTGGGCAAAGAAAATATCACAACCCACATCGAAAGAAATCAGACAAAAAATAGTCTGTCATCATCTGCACTAACTGGTTGATCTCGCATAAATTTTGTATCGTTTTATTCGATGCAATCATGTCATGTTCTGTCTCCCCACTTTCCTGGTTCTCTCTCCCAATTGGCCCAGCTTAATGATAGATTATTAAAAAATTTTCGTATTATTTTTTCCGGATACAGCAAATCCTACTCTATTAGGCTATAAAAACTTTCGATGATGTGATTTTATAGCGACTTGCACCCAAATATATTATATTCTGTCAAAAGAAAGTTTCTGGTGGCCTAAGAAAATTAAAAAAGAGTGTAGCTAGCGTCGGACTCGTGATTACGTCGGAGACGTGATAAAACATCGAAATTACCATGAAAATGAATTTGGCTGAATTATATCATATCCTTGGCGATGATCAACTTATTATACAAAACCTAAGAAAATACAGTGTGTTAAGATTTACCGATTACCACCTAAAGTTGCTTCGTGTTAAAAAAACACGAATAATGACTAACCACAGGGAAAAGAAAGTCAGTCAGAGAAGCAATGCTAAGGTGAAAAATTTCGAAGGCTTGGTATTATGAAGGGTGAGAAGCCAGCTCGCGCAATTATTTACACTTTTATTCACCTACATACATAAGGACGTAACAACTATGGATAATTCGGGTTTCGAATCCGGATTATCAGATTATCAGGCGGTAGGCGGAAAAAATATCCCCGGAAAAAATAGCCCACACACCCAAAACGTGTTAAAACCCACCCAATTTGATAGACCATAGGAAAATTAGAGCCCCTGAAAAAATAGACAACGAAAAAAATAATTAATTTAAGAAATAATTAAATTGAGTGAGTTTTAACACGTTTTGAATGTGTGGGATATTTTTTCCCTGAGATATTTTTTCCGGGATTCTTATCAGGCATTCATACCTGGATTCGAAAAATTAATTATATTTTGACCCGATAGGATACTGACGACTCATGCTCAGATTGGCAGCGAGGAGAAGGTAACAAGAATCAATTGTGATCTTACAGTTCGAGGTAAAGTAGAAGAATGCAAATACAATAGTCAGAATAGTTATTTTTGTCGAGGGATGGACAATATTTTTCATCATTCAGTGCGCAGGCAAGGTGTAACGATGGCGTAGCATACGACTGAATGACCAAAAAAAGGTTGAAAAACCTTCGTGGCTTAGGGAGTTGTTTCAACAAATTGAAGGATAATAACTTTCGTGTCGTGATAATTTTTCTTTTGAATTATAACGTATCTGTAAAGTAATAATTCATAAATTGCTCAATGGAGGCGGGCAGATAAATAATAGATCCTATTCTTTCTAGTACATAGATTCTATTCTACGTAGTAAGGTTGATGGTTGGGGCCTGAATCAGTACGTTTATGTCGTGGCCCTGGCCACAATTGACAAAGATTTCGCTTAACGTTTCCGAGGTGATGTTGAGAAATTTTACTCATCCTATCTCAAAGTTGGTATTCTGGTTCTGACCGTCTATCTGAGTGTTGTTTGCGGACCAGGATAATCATTAGTTTAGAATATTACCAAAAGTTCCACCAACATTGTTTCACCCTAGACACGTTAGACTTATAATGCGTGCAATTCCATGGAAACGAAAAATTGTTAGCAAAAAAATGGCAAGTAATCGTTTCGATACATTACATTGAAAAAAATGTCTGACACAAACAGTATCGGTTGGGTGAGTATGAAACTTTTTATAATCAGTTAATTCGGAAGGATTAGAAAAATGTCTGAATAAGAAAGCAGTGACAAATATGTGAAGTGTCCAGATTTTTAAAAAATCGTTCGCATCCATTATCATAGCTAGTTAGGGTAGTTAGGGCGGTATTCACAGTCTGTTTTCCATTATATTTGGGAATGTTCATGAATAAATTCGGAAGGAAATTGATCTCTATGAATTTGAATTTGAAAATAACTATGAATTTGAAAAACCTGCTAAAGTATCGTTAGTCCTGACTTTTTTTTTAACTTTTTCAATATTCTTTGAAGCAATAATGTGTAACTAATAACTAATATAAACTAGTAATGTGTTTCATATTTACACAACCAAAACTGCTCATTTTACCAGTTTTCTTTCCGGAGGCAATATATTGAAATGTTTATTTGATATTTTGTTTGGAAATGTTTTTTTGACAGATTGTTTCAACAGTTCTTTTCAAATAGAAATTGTATAAGTGATCCACCTTTAGTATTGTCATGATTATCACTGAAGCCGTAGCGCTGTAGTTCGGACCTCAGTAAACGCCACGGCGGTTATGGATTTTGGGTTCTGTGCAAGTGGGCGATGCTGTCCCCGAATCCCCCAGATAACTAGAACTAGCTTCGCGCGCTAATGAATGTTTTTCTTCCTGTATTTTACATTGTTAAAAAATCTCCATTGTTAAGTTTTTTCCATATCAACTTCCACATAAAATTCCATTTAATCAAGCGAATTGAAATTTTCAGCAGCAAATCAATTGAAAAACACTGAAGAAAAGATTTTTTTATTTTTATTAATATTGTTTGAACATTCACTAAGCGGTATTTAAAAAATTGAATTGCGTTTTACGCTTTTCAGGAAATAAATGCTCAGCAAGTAACCATCTTCCCTAAATTGAAAATATTTTTGACCTTAAAAAAACACGGAAACAAGAAATTTGAATTCTATCATTTCATGTGCAGCAGCTATGAAAAATGCTGGCCAACAGTTGCCAAAAACCATACTTTAAATGTTAAATTAATAATTAACCGATTAAATTTTAAAGGACTGACATCTGATATTTTTTTCAATTTTTAATGAAATAATTATTCAAAATTAAGGTAACTAAGAAATAATCAATTACTAGCACCATACTGTTTCAACAATAACCCCTAGTACAACTAAGAATTTTTCAAGTTGAATTGATGGAAATTTTTCGACAGTAAGTTTTTTTAAATTTTGAGGGAAAGCGCGCGGCGCTCTCTCTGTCTAACTGCGCCTCTCTTTGTACACACTGTTACTCCCACTCTGACTACGCTGAGCCTCACGCAATTCGGATATTGTTTCCCGAATAATAGGTCTAATAGGGTTTTATGGCCCGGGCTCCCGAGGCTTCGACTTTGTCCATGTCTGCTATACACGATATGTACGGTATATCCATATTAGGTCGAGTCAATGCGTAAACCTTGTGTGAAAATACGTACATATTAAAATAACAGGGCGAATTAGTGGAACAGAGACTTAAAAAAATGCTACACTGAATTTTTTGAAAGAGGAATCTCTAAATTTGTAATATTCTTGCTGCTCTCTCCATCTTCGATGTGAAGTTTTCTTATCAACTTGTAATTTGTCAATATTTTTTGTTATTGCCTAAATCTCTAGAGCTTACAAATTTGTATATTTATGTATTGGGATATAACTTACATTAATATTCTAATATTTATGTATTGTGACTCGGCAACCAAACCAGAGCGATAAACTTGCAGTGGTGAGGACGTTTCTAATGAAATTGTCAAAACTCTAAAACCAACAATAACTAATAAAGACAACTATCGATATTTTACGCTTCTGGCATATAATATATAAGGGAACGCAAAGGCGGCAATCTTTCTTTAAACTCGGCCAGACAAAATGTTGAGATACTAACTTCATTGACGCATTAGCCCCTGGATACAGAGCTTCAAAAATTGGCTTATGTGGCAGCAACGGCACATACCCATGTAGGAATTTCCGAGCCTGCAGACTTGGCTAATGCATTGGCCAGCATCTGTTTGTCAACATTCGGTTTTCGGATGCGTGGCCAGTACACTGGCCAGCATCGTTCGCCAATACTCGGTTGTTCGATATTCGGCCAATATGTTGGCCTACATCGATCCAACGAGGTTCGGTTGAGCGATGTTGGTCCAATGGTAAAGCCCTAATCTGTTGAATAAATATTGGTTGGTCTATCAGTGGCCATTCATGGGTCCTACATAGCTTCTCCAATATCCGTCACTTGAAATATTCATTGAGTATGATTATATTATAATTAACATTAACAATAAAATCCATTAAAATTTCATCGGAATGATTATTCGTTGAGTACAGGATAATAATAATTGAAAAATTCGGAAAAGCAGGCGTTTGCTATAAAAATAATAATTACTATAATTATTGCAATTATTTTTTAATTCAATAAATCCCGGAAATACTCAGTAATCTACTGATATTCAATTGTCTATATTAATTGATCAAAGAAAAACAAAAATGCGCAAAAATAACTGACTGAAATTTATGAAGTCGTTTTTATGCTCCTACTACAAGACTTAGGTATTAGGTTCAGTCGTGGTCGTTGAGCGGTACTGAGCAGACGCATGCTTTCCCGCTTAATCCCACCGCAGTTAACCTAGCTATAAGTGATTTCTGAGTATTCGTTGATTCAGTTCAATTATCTCTCCAATTAAACTTCCCCCAACCATTCTAAATCCCAAATCCAACCACCAGGCCCCAAGGGTGCCTTCAATAAGATCAAACTCCTCTGTTCCGATCAAAAGGAAACAAAAAATGAGTCCTCCGAACAAAATCTCCAAAAAATCCAAAAACCCTCCTGATAAGAACATCCCCAATCCTACATCGTCTGTGGGGGAAAACCTCAACCAACATGGAAGCCAGAACCCCACAACTTCTGCTGGACCAACCATCCAACCACAAGTTCCACCCATCATCCTCGAGAACGGGAAGCTGGAAACCAAAAAATTGATCAACTTCATCCAGGTGAATGTTACCAACAAAGACTTCAACCTAAAATACAACGGGGACAGCACCAAAATCTCCCTGAAATCCCAGGAGGATTTTACGAAAATCACCATGCTACTTGAAAAAAATAACTTCAAGTTCTACACCTTTGGGCTCAAGAAGGAGAGACCCAAAAAATACATCATTAAGGGCCTACCAACCTCCTTCTCTGAAACAGACATCTCCGACGAACTTGAAAGCAAGGGCATAAAAACTCTATCAGTCAGGCAATTCATTAAATCAGATCCAGCCACGGGTAAGAAAACCCCCCTGCCGATGTTCGCTATCACAGTCGACCATGAGGTGACCATGACCAAGATAACATCCATAAAAGCCATCCTTCATCATACATTCAAGCTGGAGAAATTCAGGAAAACAGACCAACCCACGCAGTGTTTCAAATGCCAACGGTTTGGACACGCCAGTGCGCACTGCCATCTCTCGCCCAGATGCGTCAAGTGTGCTGAGGAACACGACATAAAATCCTGCTCCAACCCTTCTGTCAAATGTGCAAACTGCGGGGCTGACCACACTGCAAGCTTCCGCAAATGCCCAACACGCCTAAATTACACCAAAAACCAAGAAGACAACAAACACAAACGCAATCATCAACTGCTTCATGAGAGAATCGCATCAGATCCTCTCAAGTCGACATCTACCAAAACGTTTGCGGAGCTAGCCAAATCAATCCACTACTTCGGTACATCTGACTTCCCAACGTTAGCAACCCCAGAGATGTCGGTAACATCTAGAACGCCAACCACCCCAGGTATTCCTTTCTTCTCTCCAGCGGGACCTTCGATCACCACGCCATCTCTGAGGAGAACCCAGCAGCCACCTTCAAGACCCTCGAAAACTACTAGATCTGCAAGACCATCTGCTGGCCACCCCCCACTTACACAATTAAGTATCACACACTCATGCATAAACACAGCCAAAACAATCGTTGACGAACTTCAAAACCTCAACATCTTCCAAGTCCTCGAGGACCTTAAAAATATGATCACCAAACTCCAAAATGCTTCCACACCCATAGAAAAAATTCAAATCATAGCCTCCTATGAATTTCTCTTCACCACATCATCCCCTTCACCTTCAAACCTCCCGTAACCTCCCTAAACCTCTTAGCATTAAATATAAACGCGCTCAAACCGAACCTCGAGGAATTAATAAACATTACCTCGAACAATAACATCCATTTAATACTTTTATCGGAAACTAAACTTCACAGTAAAATTAAAAAAATAACCCTCCCAAATTATAACTTGATCAGAGAAGACAGAGCAGCCAGAGCTGGTGGTGGAGTGGCAGTGGCTGTTCACCATTCTCTCAAATTTAAGATCCTCCCCCATAGCTTCGCCTCACACACAGAATACGTGGGTATTGGAATCTCCATTGAGGGCAAAGCCACCCGTATCTACTCCCTCTACAACCCCCCTGACACCCATCTCGACCCTCTTCTGATTTCCCACCTCATGCCCCCGGGAATCACCACCCTTATTGCAGGGGACTTCAATGCTAAGGACCCCACCTGGTCCCCCACCGGGAAAAATCGCTCGGGAAAAATCCTCCTGAACCTCCTTAACAACCACAACACCTACCTACTCTTTCCAGACGTTCCTACCCACTATCCACCAAACGGAAATGCCCCCAGCACAGTAGACCTAATTTTAACTAACAAAAACTCCTTAATAAAAAATCTCAAAGTCCTAAATGAATCTCCCTCCGACCACCTCCCCCTTCTCTTCTCCATTTATGGGACCCCCTCACTTGAACCCGCCCGCCAATTCCCTAACTTTTCAAAAACAAATTGGAAAATTTTCCGTGATATCATCAATGACCAAGTCTCCTCCACTAACCCTCCTCTCCACACCACCAAGCAAATAGATTTAATCATTCAAAAAACCACCAACTCCATCACAGAGGCTATCTCATCCTCCACCCCTCTTAAAACCCCAGGTCCTTTTCACAAACCCCTACCAGTAGAAATCACGTCCCTAATCAAACAAAAAAACACAATCAGGAAACAGTGGCAAAAAAACCGCTACCCTCTCTTCAGGATTTGGTATAACGCACTGACCAAAGAAGTGAGATCCAAAATCCTCCTCTGGAAACAGTCCTGCTGGAACCAGAAGCTACAAAATATCAATCCAAACGACCACTCCATCTGGCAAATCGCCAAATCCTTTAACAACCCAACCAAGCCCAAAATCCCCACCCTGATCTCCAACAACCATCCATATGAAAACAACCACCAAAAAGCCAACACACTCTGCCAACACTATGCCAAGGTCCACGAGACTGCAGCAAGCAGAGGCAACAAATCCTTCTCCGAACACGTCAATGCATGTATTAAATCAATTGCACGCACTAACTCATCCGACATCCCAACATCCTTCCTAACCTCACCTAAAGAACTAATCCCCCTAATCAAGAAACTCAAAAACAATTCGGCCCCAGGGATAGACAGCATTCCTAACATAGTAATTAAAAATATCCCTTTCAAATCCATCACCCTCATCGCAAACACCTTCAACGCCTGCCTTCGCCTCCAATACTTCCCTACTGCATGGAAGTGTGCTGTGGTAATTCCCATCGCCAAACCTGGTAAACCTCCCTCAGACCCTGCTAGCTACAGACCAATTAGCCTCCTGCCCGTCCTGGCGAAGCTGCTGGAGAGAATCATTTTGATTAGACTCAACAAATTTAGCTTAAAACTTAATCTAATCCCCAGGGAACAGTTTGGCTTCCGAGCAAGCCATTCCACCTGCCACCAGCTTGCGAGAATCACAGATTCCATCAGGAGAGCTAGCGAGAAGAGGGAGACCACGGTCTTACTTCTCCTCGATAGCGAAAAAGCTTTTGACTCGGGCTGGACCAACGGCTTAGTCTTCAAACTAGATAGGATGAACATCCCACATTATCTTTCAAAAATGGTCCTAGCCTATCTTTCCGAGAGACACATTAGAGTTAAGGTCGAAACTGCTCTCTCTGATCACATCAAAATCGCCGCGGGAGTACCACAAGGCTCCATCCTCTCGCCAGTACTTTTTAATATTTATATAGCTTCCGTATTTCATAAGCTTCCAACAAATGTATCCATAGCAGGCTACGCTGATGACATTGCGCTTTTCACAGCCAGTTCATCAGTCCCAAAAGCCCTAAACAGAATTGAAAACGCTGCATCATTAATCATCAACGAACTTTCCAAATGGAAAATTAATGTTAACACTTCAAAAACCGAAGCCATTATTTTCTCAAACAAAAACACTAAACGCTCCCTGAAAATCAAAAACACAATAATATCCACCTCAAATACTGTAAAATACCTAGGCCTAACTATAGACTCCAAACTTCTCTGGACTCACCAGATCGCAGCCGCCAACAACAAAGCAAAAATCATATTAGCAAGACTTCTCAATCTGCTAAAATCACCTGCCCTTGGCATCAATTTAAAGCTAACCCTGTATAAGGCATTAATCATTAATCCCTAAGGACCCACCCAAACGCAAGCCTCCACCACATTGACATCGACAAATCATTCAGGCGGTCTTTCAAAAGACCAAAATAAAATCCCCTTCCCCGCCCCCCCACTCTTCCTCGCCCTTCCCATCTCCTCCCTTTCAACCCATTACTTATAAGGTTTTTTACAAGTATAATTTTTCCTTATGTTACTGCAACGTCCTCTATAGTCTCACACCAATCACTTTTGTAATCTCAACCCCCATACTTCTCTTGTATTAGGTATAAAGCCAAGGGCTGGTGACCTAGTTTACCGACATGTACAATTTTTATCTTATAAGCATTGTATATTCTGTACATCCCCAAATGTATATATTTTTCTATTAACTTACTAAACTACTACATAACATAACATAACATAGGTATTAGGTTAGTGGTTAGGGCGTAGGACTAGTGTGCGAAAGATCGTAGGTTCGAGTCTCGTCAGGTCCAAAATTTGAGTTCGTCGTTTAGGTTTTTTCAGGGTCGATATCCTTGCCGCCGTGGTTAGGGATAACTAATAAATCATGAAAACGACGAAATGTTCTTTTTTCATTTTTTGTTAATTAATTTAATGAGTGCCTCGGTAGCCAATCATATGCCGAGCATTTACAGTCCAGTCTGTTGTTCTTTTTTATTACTAGCTTCTTTCAATCGACGTGAAAAGATTGATAATCGGATAAATTTTAATAAAACATAAATGTTATTAATATTTTTGGGTAAAATTAATAAGACTCGGCTGTCAATCGGCTGCCATCATTGGGCCAATTAAGGCATCGATAATCGGACCGGAGTTATCATCCAAGGCTCGATGGAGCATTGGGCCAGACTCTTTTCCAAGCATCGGAAATGTTGGCGTCGAGCTTGGCCCGATCCTCAGGCCAATCCGGCCATCCTACATGGGTATGGACGAATTAGCTAGTAATTAACGTCACAGTAGTTTGAAGGTGGATTCTGCAGCATATCAAGGCTTAACGGCCGTAGTTCGGAGAGCTCATGTGGATCGTGCATGCTTTGTTGATGTTCGACACCTGCTGCTTGCGCCTCGCCTAACTTTGCAGTTTATCTTTGCCAACGACATGCCGGATATCTGAATCACAATTGTCCGATAAAGGAGAGGCGGCAGAACTGCCATGTTATTGCCTTGTTGATGTCCTATTCAAGGTGTGCAACAGTGGGTTGTGATCGGTATAAATGCTCGCCAGACAGTTTCTGAAAATGTGCTTGAACTTCTGGACTGCTACGTAGACTGCATGGAGAAGCTTTCTGTCGTATAGGCTTTTTCAGGAAATGTTGAAGCTTTTGATTCAAGAAGACAAGTGCCTCCCATACAATACCTCATTAACGTGGATATACGCCGAAATCTGCGCCGGTATCGATAAGGTATTTCACCGTCGTCTCAATTTCTGCCACGAAAAGGCGGTAGAAGCAGAAAATTGGATTGTTCACCGCTACTAATGATACAACGATGCGTTTCCCGATGAAATTGAATAAGCAGGTGTGCATTATTTGCCCCGCTACGAAATTTGTGATGGCACAGGCAGTTGTCTAACTTTTAGACTGATAACCGAAAGGAGGCGATATTTCCTGTAATTTGTCAGCGAATTGTCGCCAGTTCGTCCAAGGTCGAATCTGTTCACATTGCCAGGATTAATTGTGTTTTAGACGGTGAGCGCACCAGTCATTTTGTTTTCAGGATATCCTCTGGAATATTGTCTGCAAGAGATTTCAAATAATGTAAACATTGACAAGGCTTACGATCATCTTCGCCCTCTTCGAACCTCTTCGACCAGAAAAAAAAATCTGTTCACCCAACAAAAAAAAACCAGGAGCTGATATAGGATGGCATACTGGGAAATCGTGAGTCTCTCGTTATCTTTTAGCACTTTAAATGAGACTTAAGCTAGTTGATGATAAATAACGTCCTGGACTGTGGCAACAACAGCAGTATCCAGGTGGAGGGCGGTAATGTGGAATTTTGTCGACTTCCTCGACGATGCCGGTAACGCGAAGCAGCCCTTTCCATTCCGCAAAAAAGAGCTCGGGACGCTTAGTGGAACTTGATCGGGGCAAACTATAAGACGTTTGAACACCTGAATTGAATCTGCTCCCTCACTAATTTTCGAGAAGTTCACTGAACTTGTCTATAAATGAGAGAGACAGTGCGGTATACGTCACACCGCGTCAACGATACGGAATTCCGTTGCCAAGCCATCAAAACCATATGTTACTCTGGTACAGAATGAATCGATATCGTAATAAATTTGAATATAAAGCTAGCTTTGCCATAAAGAAATCAAGCTGTTCTTGATAACAATATTAAATGAAATAACTGCACGCAATGACAAACCAATATTTTAACAGAAAAATTCCCCTGACTACTTGTAAAATTGTAAAATACTTGTCAGAGGAAAAAGGTTAAACTGATTCAAGTCAAGATTTCACCGTGACAACATTCATTCGATTGGCTGTCAATTAACTGTGCATTAATTGAAACTTTTTGAGTTCGGGTCCAACTGATATACAACCGTCAGAAATTAATATTTGAACTCCCAAAGTCGTAGGAAATCGTAATAAATTAGCACAACCTCAATCAATAATCTCATAATCATTAAGCCTAACTGGCTAAATCCATCAGTTGAAATGTTGATATGAGGCGGATAATTGTACTCCGGATGTTGGCCCCCCATTCAGTTTGTCTATGCAACTGCTAAAT
This sequence comes from Fopius arisanus, assembly GCF_000806365.1. Lineage (NCBI taxonomy): Eukaryota > Metazoa > Arthropoda > Insecta > Hymenoptera > Braconidae > Fopius > Fopius arisanus. The sequence continues at coordinate 472,988 of NW_011887773.1, read as the reverse complement.
GCAGTGGGGATTTTGAATTCTTCCCGCTCATCCTCTCGTGGTTCCCGACAAGAAAAATCATGTACAATTGCTTCAAAAAATACGTCGATGAATTCGACGTTGCGTCCTAATAGAAGCGGTGAACAATTGCGTAGATAAAGGATGAAAAATAACAAACCACCATCAAATAACAAAATAAAAAAAAAACTGTTTATTCGACTCGTGCCACGCCAATCGTTGACTTCAACCATATATATATGGAATTTCCAGACCGATTTTCAGGAGTCCTTCTATATGACTTTTCTTGTTGGAAAGCCCGAGACGGTGGACGGAAAGAATTTAGAATTCCCATTTATTGAGCCCCATTACCTAAACAATACTTTTCAACGAAAAAGTTGTCCAATTTCCATTATATATTTCCAATTCCGAGCAAAAATAGAATCGTTTTACCACAGAAACCCATCAACAAAGAGATATGAATTCTGAAATTGAGTTGGGCCCGGGTTAGGTGAGAAGGCGAGAAGCGCCAAGCTTCGACAGTCGGTCCTAGCCTGGTCCTCTCAGAGCTTGCCAAGGCTTAGCAACCATGCTTGGACCAAGCTCCAGCCAGTAGTGAAATCACTATTGGGCCAATACTGATAGTCACCAGGAAGCCTAGCTTGGGCAACCGAATTTGGGCCAGGGGTGGACCAGGCCTGTCGTTCAATGATTGGCTTCCAAGGTTGGACCGGAGTTGGAGTCCAAGGCTGTGCCGTTTTTTTCTCTTTTTTTTTTAAATAAACAAGTAACAGCCAATGAAAATTCTGAAAACTCAAAATGTTTATTTTATGTTTCCCGATAGTTGTAAGTCGATTCTTTCATATTCGCACCAAATTGAAACTTTTTTTTTAAACTTAATATTTTTATATAAAAATAAAATACATATGGCACTGCAGTATCCACTGAGTCTCCAAGCAGCCCATGGGAATTCTAACCTCTTTCTCGCGAGTGCTATTTACAACCCCTAATTATGAAACCTAATAAATTTAAATACTCTGATGCATATAAAAGGCTGCAGAGATCTCGTTTCGTACCAAAAATGAAAAAATTGGATGATATCGTCAGTGATGAAGGTGAAGACGAAGATGAAGACAGTGAATACTCAGGTGATGGTGGCTTAAATGAAGCTAATAGTGAACGTGAATCGAGTGCCAGTGCAGTAGAAGATGAATGTCGAGGTGGTCAAAGTGGCACCATAGAAGGCGCCATCATCCAAATGATAATGTTGAGGAATTATCCCACTCTGATGGTACTATGGAAATATCGGATTCTAGCATTCAGGGCGAGATTTTTGACTAAGCCACCAGTGTTGATGCCTCAACATTGGAGAATTGCCAGGATGATGGAGATAGACATGAACTCGTTGTTGCACAAGAGCCTCAGAGTATGAAAGAAAAAATTCTGAAATTAGCCATCGATCACATTGGTCATGTTCGTTTGAAACTTATCACCGATATACTTGAAATCCTGAGATCAGAAGGGTTTAAGGACTTACAAAAACAGCAAGTCAACTGCTGGGATTTACGCATCGAGTAAATTCCAAACGAATCATCTGTTCTAATAAGAAACTGGGAAGTTATGTGTACTTGGATATTGAAAATGGTTTAGCTAAACGCATAAATCCAGAAGTATATCGTGAAGATACCATAAGAATCATCGTCCACATTAATGGAGCATCAATGTACCATAATACCAATGAGCAGCTATGGCCAATTTCAGCTAAGATCCATCATCCAGATTACGAATGTGCTCCATTCATCGTAGCCATATATTATGGTAGAGGAAAACCACTACGAGTATCAGACTATTTACAGGACATTGTTCGAGAGGCAAGCAAATTAACTCTGGCCGGTCTAATCATCAAAGGAAAATTATTTTCTTTCAAAATTCTCGGCATAACTGCGGATGGCCCTGCTAGAGCATTTTCTAAGTGTTGTAAAGGTCCGACAGGGTTTTATGGCTGTGAACGGTGTACTGTCAAGGGGATTACTGTGGGTGGTAGGAGAGTATATCCAGACACGGATTGTCCAAAAAGAACAAAAGCATCCTTCATCAATCAGATACAACCAAAACTTTACTTACAGGACAAAGTGACTAAGCAAAGACTCGTTTCTCCTCTAGTAAATATTCCTGGTTTCGATCCAGTGATGGATATACCTCTCGACATTATGCATTTAATGTTTCTGAATTTGATGAAGGGTTTGCTCGAGAAGTGGACGCAAAGAAAAAAAAATCAGTATAAGTTGACGTCTGCAAAAGTGCAGGAGCTAACAGAATTGATGAATTCCGTCACTCCTTTTGTTCCTGCAGAATTTCAACGCAAAAAATTTGATATTGGAGATCTTGCCCACTGGAAGGCAAATCAGTTTGCATTCTTCTTGCTGTATGTTAGCAGCATCGTCCTTCAATTTGTATTGGATGACGATAAGTACAAGCATTTCCTGTTGGTGCACGTAGCTATCCGAATTTTGTGTAATCAACAATGGGCTATCCATCACATTCTTTCGCCTTGTGCCGAATTTTCATTCTCCTGAGAGTCAAGTCATGCATGCTCATACTTTGATTCATATCGCTGATGATGTACGTCACTTTGGTATCTCCCTGAGCGATTCATCAGCTTTTTGGGGAGAAAATTTTATTGGACAATTGAAAAATTTCGCATCCAGTCGGGCAAACCCATTGTCACAAATTGTCAATCGTATCACTGCGGTACAAGCTTCAGGGAATGTGGAAATCAAAACACGTAAAATGGTGAATGATTTAATTCTCAAGAAGAGTGGGGAAATTCACAACAGGCCTAGGCATGTCTTCGTAGCTGTGGATAATGTGCGTTACCATGATCTGATCCTTCGTGATCGATCTCCAGATAATACTGTCGAGTTAATCTCCGGGGATCTGTTCAGAATAGAAAATTGTTCCATGGACCTTCAATCACAACCAGAAATGAACACCGTGAATAATTTGTATATTGAAGGATATCGAGTTACAAGAACAGTGAACGTTTTCAAATCTCCCTGCCCTTCAAAAGATGTTGGAATTCATCGAATTTCGGAAATTTCTGATGATCTTGAATTAGTGCCAATCAGAGAAGTAACGAAAAAATGTGTATGTATGAAGATGAGAGGCAACGATTATTGCATTTCCCTCCTGCACACGTAAGTGCAAAAATTAGTCTACTAATCACAACGATTGGAATTATAATAAATTTGAAGACTGTAAAAGTGCAATTTCAACTTTAAATTTGATCCCCAATTAGTCGAAAAATGCAATTGAACTAATTAAAATTTTTGTTTTCGTGATTGTGTTTTGGTGGTAGTGGGCGAATGACGACATATACGCGTGTCAGTGAGGAGAAGGGGATATGGGACCCGGTAGTTGTAATTGAAATACTTGGAAATACACTTTGACTGCTCCCCGTTCTCATTTAGTTTTTTATTTCATATTATTTCGAGTTTTGATGATCATGAATTGTTTTTGTTTTGATGCCCCTCGCTTCGTATTAATATTGGAGAACAAAGTAGTGCAAAATACAGTGAAAAACTTGCGTGGTCTCATGTATTACAAGATGGCGGTGGACGAACACAGATTGTGAACCACGACATAACCTTATGTCGTAAGAAATTCTCTTCGCCGAGCTAACTCCTTTTCGTGATCAAAGAAAAATATAACCGAGGAAGAATTATAATAAAAATTCGAAAATGAATACGATGGGGGCCACGAACACTGATAAGAGTTACGCGATAGTGGAATTTTTAGAAGAAACACTCAATGGTAAGAAATCCATTGAGTTAGTGCCTGTTAAGTGGTTAGTTTTTAATGAAGATCACACGAGCTGTTGTTGCTACTTCTCTCCAAAGGCAGAGTACGGCCAACTGATTAACATGGTCAAGGATGAAAAGGAACATGAACTCACATGGCAGAAGTTTGAGTGCAAACTATTGAGATATACAAGTAAGTTCCAATTTTCTTTTTCGTAGGGATGTTTTTCATTTCAGTGCACAACTTTAAATCGCAAATAGCTTTACATATTTTTTCACGATAGGACTTTCTTCCAGCTTGATGACATGGAGGTTCATCATACTTTCTCTCAGTTTCATTATTGACGAGTTTCTCGAATCCTCCAGTATTTCCAACCCCCCCCCCCCCCTGCCAGTTAAATTGTTTTACCAAAATTGTAATTCTTCAGAAATCGATCCGTTACCAATAATTTTATTTCTTCCACAATAGAGACTTATAAAAAGGGAGTGAAGAAGTTGGAGGACGCCTCTGAGGCCCCTCTGGCAATGGAATCAACAGATTCTGAGGACAATACGAGACGTACATGGCGTATTTCGAGATCGGGAGTCAACTCGATTCTTCATAGTTCACAATCATTGCCCAAGTTACCCTCAATCAGTGAAAATGCTGGTCAGATCCTGCAAAAAGAAACTCAACAGACTCATGCTTCACGTGGCCCTTCCACCAAAAATGTCAATCAAGTAGTTCAGATGACCAGGACGGGAAAAAAAAACCAGATAAAAGAGCACATCGTAGAACTTGAGGGTCACACAAAAAACCCTGAAACCTCGCTGATCATGGAGTATATCCGTCTGCAATCGGAACTGTCAATGCTTCGTATTCTCGAAAAAATGGATAGCTTGCGAAGAGGATTTCAATTTGACATAAAAAAACAAGCAGAGGAGCTCAAAGAATCCCTCCCATCATCAGTTGGTAATGCTGGTAGACCCATGGATCCCCAGCAGAAGTTCACTTGTGCTTTTTCTCTTGCAAGGCTAGAGGAGTTTTTAGATTTTAACAAAAGTTTGGACCCCAAGGATGAATTAAACGCTGAGAATCCAGGAAGTGCTATGGAAAGACAGGAAGCTCTTGTAAAAAATCAGTTGATCTTTGTATTGATGTTTGCGTTGATCTGATTGTCTACTAACTCGTCATTGTTACGTATTTTTGAAGGACATGATGGAGAAGGAATTAGGAAATTCTACGAAGGACTGTAAGGATGCCACAGCTCTTATTCTAGCAAGCCTAATAAAGAAAGGTGTACAGATCCATTATAGTTCGACAGGAAGGAAGACCGTCCATGGAGCCAAGCTCAATTTTAGTGAAACATTCACTTACAAATGTTTGGCGGGTAAGATGATTCATTTTTATGATCATATTGGCATATGATTGAATATATTATCTTTTCTCCCTGTTATTATTTAAAATGTCGATTTTCAAATTTCAATCGTGCAATTATTATGGGAAGTGTTTGATATTCAGAGAAACTGTCTCTAAATCACTCATTTTGAAGATACAAACACTGCAGATAATATCGTAATGTTTTTTTGACAAGGATAAAAAATATTCAGGAAAAGTCACTTTTAATAGCTCATGCTCATATGGCTCCTCACATAAATGTTTACCTCATTTCATTATGCTTGCAAATTTTTTTTTTAGACTTTAGTCCGTTGGTTTCTCTTTTTTTTTGCATAGATGCGAATTTATTTTCTTTGGGAATATTTAGAAATTCGCAAGAGATTAAAAACAATTTTGTCATCAGGGTAGAAAAGGCTCACATAAATATGCTAACGTAAATAATTTATGCTATTACTATTTGTTTTTTAAGCAAATTCAAATCTCTGAATTAGGATTTTTTTTCAGATTACCTCAAAATCAAATATAATTTGACAGGAACACATCCTATGGAGGTCAAAGTTTTGTCTTGTGTAGGATCTTTTCTGCAAGGTGCAGGTGATCGGGATGGGGGAGCTCCGGAAAGAAAAAAGAGAGCTTTACTGCGCAGGCTTGCTGAAGAAGAACCCTAAAAAAGTTTTTCATCATACGTAAGAAATTCTCTTCATCAACATGCTATTGATCGTCGTAAACGATCATCATAGTTCTGCCAATATCTACGATGATTCGTATTTATTTTTTTTCTATCATTTGCAGTGTTTATATTATTATCAATGGATGATACTTTCCAGTTAATTAAACCTTTTCAGTTACCATGTAATTTTTCGTAATATTTTTTATAAGCAGTTAAGAATTACAATTTTTCACAAAATGGAGAACCCAAAGAGAAAAACAAAGAATTTATATTTTTATGAACTATTTAGAAAATAAGGATATTGGACTGGCAATTTGCTCATATCGGGAGGAATAAGCTTTTAGTATTACATTTTTATTATCATTTACATATAAAAGAGTTTTTGTTAATTTGTTGTTGTTTTTGAGCAACCAAAAAAAGATATCAATTTTTGTTCATTTTGTTTATTTTATAATACGGTTTTGAAGTTCTGCCAATGACTTCCCTTATCATTACTATCAAACGTGTCTAACAGAGCTGTATACTCGAATACAGAGACATATTAGAGACATAAGAAAAAGTTGAAAAAAAATGTCAATTGTAACAGAGGCTGAGATGAGGAATAAAATAAAATAGATCCAAGAAAGAAAGAAATTAAGTTTATTTATATCACATTCAAGGAGGATCCTGACTACGGGCAAAGACAGGTAACCAAGTCTAGACCAAGAATGATTTCCAGACTGGGTCCAAAAGTGGTAGCCAGGTTTGGTCCACGAATGATAGCCAGGTTTGGCCCAAAACTGGTATCCAAGCTCGGCCCAACGTTATCATTTCGGGGGTCAACCAGGCTTGGGCCAGGCTTGGATGCCATACTTGGGCCTTGTCTGGCCAGGATTGAGCGGTGTTTGGACCAAGTTTGGGCCTATTGTTAATTCCTACCTGGGTAGAAGGCCATTGATGGATGACCAGATCATGTTATGATCTTTGCGGGATTCATACCGGCCGTGTCTTCGCAGCGAATCCTGGGTAACGCGGAGTGATAAGTTTAACAGTGCCTTACCCCATGTTGACTTGGAATTGGCCAATTATAAAATGAATTTATAAATTTTTAAGATTTCAAGATCATACACATTCTGACATAATTTTGAGAGGTTTACGGAACCCTCCGTCCATTAGTCTGCCCTGTGGCATCAACTACGCCAAAATCAAAGACAATAGAAACCGGATGTTAGGCGCCAAGTCGTTTAGTGGAAGGACCACCATACCAAAATCTTTTTCCACTTTCAGCTTCAACAGCTCCAGCAGCTGACTACATACAGATTCAGTTAGTCGGAAGCTGAAAGGGGATGCAGCTGGAATTTTCAACAAAAGAAATAAAATATAAAGATTATCGGGGAGAACAATATTTTATAGCATCAAAGTCTCTATACTATGAAAAAAATAATTAATAAAATCCCCTTACATCGAATAAGCGTTACTGACAATTTAATCTAATTTATAAAAGTCACTATCGTCTAGTTAATGTGATCGCAGATTTTCTAACGTCCGATTAAAGACGAAAAATAATACATACAATAGCGCTCGGGAAATTAAAACTGAGAGCATCACGTCAACTCCAGTTGTACTCCGCCTCCAGTCTAATGAATCATACTCACACTTATATAAAAATTGAGGAACTGGGGCACATGAGGAAGGCACCTAAAGGAGCAAAACCTTCCCTGGCATACTATCTACCGCATCACGAGTCTCTGAGAGAAGACGCCATCATCACGAAGTTGAGTCTTTTTCAATGGATTAAGTAATAGCTCAGGAGTATCACTTAATGACCTTGTCCATCCTGGTAGGAAACTACAAGTAGATACATAAGTTTCCTCTCATGGCTCAAGAGACACAGAATTGTCCTTGGAACAAAAATAGTCACAATGTTCAGAACAATTCTTTTGCATCAAGACTATTAGGATCTTCAACGGCTTCGGCGGATCAATGAACATCGACCGCAAATTCTCTACCAGCTAACCACAGTTACCTATGGCCTCAATTATTCAGTGCGGTTATCACTCAGAGTACTTCAACAACTGGTGGATGATGAAGATGATCATTATTCTGCCGCAGGCGAGATACTTACCAAGGGCTGCTGGGTAGACGACATCTACGGCGGAGCAGAAACAGAAGAACACCCTAAGGAAATCGCTTGGCAGCTACAAGGGCTGTGCGAATCGAGCGGTTTCAAACTGCAGGAGTAGAGCAGTCATTGCCCACACGTTTTGGAAGAATTAGGAATCCCAACCAGCTAATTAACAATCACAGAATGGAACTTCTCACCGACAGGTGACCCCATTTTGGTGACACGTGGGAATAAAAGGATTAATTTATATTTATTAGCAATGCGAAATACAGAAAGAAATAATTTCATATTTTTCGTTTAAAATTCAAATTTTTGCTCGTTGACTGACACTCTGCCCCAAGCATCGCGGTCTCATCCCTCCGACGACCTGCACAATACAATAGGACACATTCTTTTAGAGACATTGGCCTAATTGGAGCCTATTGAGCCCACTTGCCATTGCCTGAACTGAACTCACAACGTAGAATCAGCTTAACTCACCAACTTACTTCCACAATTTAAATCAACTCTTTAGTTCAACACTTTAAATCGACATAAGTCACCACGTATATTAACCATATACCTACTGTAAATTATTGTATAAACCGCATTAAGGTTGATCATGCGTTTTTGATAAAGTTTTAATTTTTATTTTTTAATAAAGTAATATTACCGTTGTGCGTGATAACCTTCGCGAGCTTCAATTTACAACATGAACTGCCATTCGTGAAATATCCCGGTTCGCCTAAAATCACTACATGCCTTACCTATCATAATGGTCCTTCGATCCGTACCTCGGGATAAAATCCAGTGAATTTGTACAAATCAACGAACAATTAATGAAAATCGAGTCACTCAACAGAGTGAACATTCAAAAGGCTGCCTTATTGTGAACAGTTTTCGGGGCTCACACGATCAGATGAACGGATTGGAAAACTCATTAAATCGAGATAATACGTGTTTGCGGCCGAAAGCAGGTCCTCGACCCAAACCAATCCGAAACCAAAACAACCACACTCGGCAATTCTCATGGTCAATCCTCATTCAAGGGCAACGATATCTATATCTTGCTCATTCTTCGTTCTTCATGACGACCTATCGACATCTCAACTATTCTTCACAATTAAAGCTCGTTGAATTATCTCTGATCGGTAATCGGGAACCTCAATACGACACAGTGGTCGAGAAGAATGATTTATATGAGAATCCCGAAAATCAGGGATTCATCCCACAGCTCGTCAATACTGGGATCAAAGACCCCATCAAGGAATATCAACAATTGTAGGATACAGAAGCTATCGCAAAAGATACCCTGAAACCCTTAATTGTTATAACCAGACAAAGCAGGGCAGATATGAGGCGTCTAATGAGTGCCAAACAGGAGCATCAAGCTAAGAAATCATGGTCAACGCACATTGGATCGAGCATCTCAAACTATTGGAAATGGTAACGGAGGTCCGACCACTGAATCATGATTACTATGTTCACAGCTTTCACGATCAAGCTGAAGAGCTGCGGACAATGAGCATGAGATTTATTTATCAACTAAAGGGCATCACCAGGAGAAGAAAACTGGCATAAAAGTCAACTCCATCAACTGCATCACCACAACAAAAAGTAGAATCAACTTAAACGGATTGAGTTGAGTACCTTGCTTCACAAATACTCCAAGTGGAAGAGCTGCACTGATTTGTACATCTTTATGGTGGAAAGAGACGCTAACATGTCAGGAGTCCGAAAATTGGCTCGCCTCGAGAGCCTTCTGAAGGGCTCCGCTGCAGCACTAATCTCCACACTCAGTGTACACTGCGGATAACTATGAGAAGGCGAGGACGAAGCTCTCCAAAAAATATGAGGTCTCATCGCCCAAGCACTGTTCGCAACTTGTCGAAGATCACCAAGGCAACTAAGGAAAATCTCACCGTTAATGCAGCCGGTGCAGCTTAAACTTTGGATCAACTGCCTCCAATGGCGAAGATCGACCATGGGCAGCTGATCGAATAAATCATCGTTCACCTGTTGAGAAAGTTCCTGGAATCCACAACCCTCAATCGAAAACGAGCTGCTCACGTGGCATCGACGACGGAGAAACGTCATCAACAGCAATCAACCATCTCCAGATCAACCATTCGTGCCGCTAGCAACAGCGCTATTAGAAACAGCGTCACCTGGAGGTTAGCTGATCGACGCCACGGTGCTAATCGATCAGCGTTCCGAAATATCGTTCATCACCTACAATGTAGTCCAGCAACTCCACCTGAACCGTAGATTTCCAACTTTAAAACTTACTGGTGGAACAAATTCAGCGCTCATGAAAGAAGTGGTGCCAGTCGTTCGTCATTCAAATATTCGAAAAAACCAAGTAGAAATCAACGCTCGCATTCTGAAGGGACTTACCACACGACTGCCATTATTCTCGTGCACAGTGAGCACAATCGACTGTCTACGGGATCTTCAACTAGCCGACCCAGATTATCTAAAGCCTAGACCAATCGAAATTATTGTCGGGGCGGACAACTATGGGAGGACCATTAAAGGGAATGATGGCAAGCCCAGATCAACACAAGTTGTTGGCCAATAAACAGCAGTGGGTGGGATAATATAAGGTCTAATCAACTGCACAGGCTGTTCACCGACACTCTCCCTAACTGCAATACGGAAGACCTTAAATGAGCAGCTATTTGAGCTTCTCCAAAAATTCTGTGTTCAGGAAGAAATATTACCATCAACAGAGAACCCCGAGCTATCACCAGATGATCACCGGTGCGAGATGCACTTTCGATTTACCTACTCCAGAGACGAGTTTGAGCGCTATGTTATGAGGCTCCCCCTGAAGACCTCAGCAACAGCACTCGGAGACTCAAAAATCAAAGCAGCTCGTCAACTTCAATCGGTTGTGAGACGCCTTCAAAAAGATGAGACGTACTCGAAATCCTACAAAGACATCATCAGAGAGTACAAAGATGTAATTCACCTTCAGAAAGCACCAGAAACTGCAGAACCCTCCCCAGCATACTATCTGCCGCCCCATGGGATTTTGAGAGACAATGCAATCACTGCGAAACTGGGAGTTGTGTTCAACGGCTCCAGTGCCAGCTCAACAGAGATCGCGTTAGACGATACTCTGTCCTGCTGGCAATCTGCAAGTCGACGCAGCCACTGACCTCCCATGGGTGAGGCAACACCAGTTCTTTTTTGGGACTGGCAATTTCAAATTCGCAAAAACGATTGTGATCTCCAACGAATTTTGTAGTTCACCTAAGAAAAGAAAAAGATCGCCTATCAACTGACCACAGTAACCTCTACTCTCAACTGCTCACTATGGATATCACTAAGAGTTCTTCAACAACTGGGATGGATGAAGTTCACCACCTCTCATCAGCTACAAAGACACTCAGCAAGGGTCGCTACGTTGACGATATCTATATCGGTGCCGACACCATGGAAGAACTTCAAGAAATTGCTACTTAACTCCAAAGACTCTGCGAAATCGGTGGCTTTACACTCGAAAAGTGAAGTAGCAATTTACCAGAAGCTGTTTAAAAACTGGGCCTATTAACGTAAAACTCGCCAATCCAGTTCGAAGATCCAGTGATCAAGATTTTAAGCCTGTACTAACAGCAATCATTCACCAAGCGATCAGTGCTCACAAAGATAACTCAGATCTATGCAGATTAACGCTGAACTGGGATGATCCCTTGCCAATAGAATATGTACGACAATGGAGGAGCTTCCGAAAAGAAATAAACCAGCTAGATCGGACCTCAATCTCTAAATGGCTGAACTTACCACCAGATACGCTCAACATCCAGATCCACGGATTCGCCGATACATCCAAGGCAGCGATAAGTACCGCAGTCAACATCAGAACGAAGAGACTCAACGCGCCAGCTTCATGAATTATCGCATATGTAAAAACGAGTCTCGTAAAGACAACTCACTAGATGACAGAACTCAAAAGCGTGGAGACTCACCTCTGGCCTGATTTATCTGTGGCTCTAGCGTGGATCACAAGTCACCCTTCAAGAAGGGCGGAATTCGTTCGCAACAGTGTTGCAGAAATAGAAGGGACCATGCCCGATGCACCATGGAAACGCGCCTGTGAAAAAAGCAATCCAGCCGATTGCGCCTCCAGGGGAATGTTAACACATGAACTCATCAAATATTCACTCTGGTGATCAGGACCTAACTGGCTAAATCCAGAGCCAGATCAGTGGCCATAATCAGCAATCGACATCCCCTCAAAGGAGTCCATCCAGGAAAAACCTACACCAGTTCGTCCAGTCGCAGCTAACGTCAATGTCAAGGCTCCAGCAGGGTCACTGGAGAGATACTGAATACTCAAAGGTGCTGCAAGTCTCAGCCACCATCAGGAGAGCAATCAACCGGTTCAGAAAAGAACCCACACCCCAGACACCAGCCTTCACAGAAAAAGGACTCAACAAAGCTCGGCCATTTTTATTCGACTGGCACGCCACTCTACGTGTCTGACAGGAGTATCGTCCTCGTCATTGCGTTGTTGTATGTTGTTGAACTCCACCTTCAATTCCACAAGTGACTTTGGTTTGCCGAATAATTCTAACTCGCATTTTAATTCTCGAATGTAATCAATTGCCTTATGCTTAAGTTGGCCAAATGCCTTGGCAGTTAATTTATTCTTTAAAGCTGTTTTCAGAAGTATGGGATGAAGCTCAGGCTGTAATAAGTCTTTTGGACCATCCTACGACCCTACAAATGGTATTAATTCATTGGACCTCTCACCGTTAAATGAAAACAGCAACTGTAAAGCCTCTTTCAGGTCTATAAACCTCGTTTGAGCATGATTCCTGTTACTATTATTTGCTCCCGCAGCCTTGTGATTACGATGTATCTCCGCAGTAACTATCTGCAACTGGTTTTGCAATCGTTACTGCTCCCGGGCTTGTTCTTTGAATGTTTCTTCTGCATTATCCAAGGCTTTTATCATTACCCGTACTGTTCGGTCCATTCCATTGTCCCCGACCAGTACCTGTCAAAATTATTAATCCTTGTCAAGTCCGGTTCTGGCATCATCCCTTGTGCTTGCAATAGTGGAGTCAAATTTCCTGAAAGGAATGATGCCCCCGGTATCGAGATTGGAGTAGACATACGTGTACTAAAGTACTTAAACTCCTCTCCTCTCACCCTGCCATTTATCCCAGATGGGAATTGCTGTTGTCCATGATTTTCATGGTGCTGTTGCTTTTGTTACTGCTGTGGCTGCGGTGGCGGCACTGCTACAAGTGTTACTTTAGTTGAAATAAAAATGTAATGTTCTGCGCCCTGTACACCATGTCGGAGCCTTTGTGTTTCTATAAGTTCTTCAAATGTCTTCGTCGTTGACTCTAGAATCACACATGCTGAACGCATGTTCCTTCCGACTACTCGGCGCAATTCTTTCAGAGAATTGAATTCGTTCCAAATATTCTGATTCTCTAATTTCATGAAGCAAAGAAATAAATGCCTGCTCTGCGTGATTTCCTCGGAACGCAGAAAATACACATAACAACTGGACATCGCCGCACAAAAATTGACTGCTGCTATTCCGGCCATTCAAAATATGTTGATGCTTTGAAAACTAGGACTACGTGTCCTCTGCAGTATTGAAAATTTGAAAACTCATCTATCAATTGATGTCTCGAACGGTGGTTGATGAGACCTTTGTTATTTGAAAAACATATGTGTTGTTACCAAAATGTAATGCACGGTAGAATGGTCGAGTAATAATGGACTCTGCGATTTAAGATACTTCAGTGTATTGATTTCTGATTACATAGTGACTGTTTACTACGATACAGTAATATATGCTTAAAAAGTGAACTCAAAGTATTTCTTGTCGTTAATGAACTGGCTAATGAGATAATCAGTTCAGTGTCGTCTCAGTTTTATTCAAAGCCGTAGCACACTTGCCTCGATTCGTATTTCAAAACGTTCTTTTTTGATAATACAGTTCTGACTCCTAATTTTTTCCTAATTGGATTATTCTATAACATGATTGTTCCAGTTCATGACGTTGTTTCATAATCTGAAACATAATAGAGATACATAGATGAATCCAGGAAATGACAAGGAGAGACAGATTCGACGTTCGCCGCCTGGACCACAGCGGATGAAAAGGCTCTTTAGAAACTATTTTGAGTATTTTCGTCGAGCGATGACTACGAGAGATGAAATATTCTCTCCAGAAGGGATCAACGTAAAGATTCACGAGAATTCCAAATCGAGGAAATATCTTACAGCAGAGAAGGAGATGCATGATATATTGTCTGCCAGAGGAGCAAGAAGTTCATAGAGAGGTTCGATTTACAGAAACTTTCACGGTCATAATAGAGAAATTCGAGCAAATTTCGTTCGAGCAAATTTCGTTCGAAAAGAAAAAAGGGGGAGCCGGTTTACATCGGTGGAAGGCAATTAATTCAACTCATTCTATTTATTTTACAGGCATTCAGAAGGGAAAGGAAGGGAACTGCACAAAATCCTACTGAGGCTCTCGATTACCACGAATATCTGGTGTTGCATTCACAACTAGTAAGATCTCTGTATTTTTTCGTGTCTCCGGCATATCCAGGTGTTATTTCACTCAAACGTCTACCGACGGACAAACATTAATGTAATAACTGATTTGATCTGGTATGTTCGAAAGTCTTACTTCGAGTGACGTTTAATCTGCCCGAGAAAACTGTTCATTGGCAGTAATTAGTAAACATTCTCAGATGGAAGTGTGTTCCAAGAAGAAGAAAATCATTTCCAACCCCTGCCCCAAAATCTTAACGAGAATGCACAAACATTTGACTGTCCGGGTCGTAAACAACTAGGAGCCGTTGGTGATGAATATTTTCAATTCCAGGTAATACTCGTTCATGTACCGCTCGCCTCAATTACTTAAATTAAATGAATAACTACAATGAATAAATACTAAATCGCCCATCGCAATAAATAGAAAAACTGTTTATTGGCCACTTAAGGCTGGATAAATATTCTTATTATTTTCCCGGCAAAATTTTATTTTTATCGGAAAAATCTTAAGATAAACGGTAGATTCTTCAAACATTAAAGATTAATTAATTATTATACTTGCTTATGAATATCGCGTCATAACGTATACCATCAAAGACAGGACATACAAATTTCATACTATTGTAATGCCTTCAGAATGTGGGCAATAATGCAAATTCTTATTGTACCTTGTTCATGATTATCTTCACTTATTATATATTTTCTCTAAAAACTGGAATTCAAGATCCGAATTTTTCCGTCTATTGCTGATGGAGTTCCGTTTTATAAATTGTTCGATCTTTTTATAAAAAAAAATTTCTTTTCTCTCGTATACCCTTTCGGGTCTTTACGGTTAGTTGGTTCCCTTCCCACCCCCCCAACCCCCTGTACCGCATTTGCTTGAAGGGAGGGAAAAACCTCATCTGAGGGAAAAAACCTGCCCAGGTACAGTCGTCCTTTTGACAGGACTACCGCTCGGCAGTGGAACCGTGAGATCAGAGCGCTATAAATTTTTGACCGCCGGTGCCCGGGATCGAACCCGGATCTCTGGCATGCTAGTCTAGCACTCTAACCGCACGGCCACTACCGTCGGTGATCTTTTTATAATTTCAATTGAATTGTGTGACGGGATACTTGAAAATCGAAACATTATTATTAAAAATGAAAAAATTTCTACTTCATACGAAATTGCCACGTAAAAGATAAACCATTAATCGAAAAGTGGAAAGAAATATTAGCGGATTGAATTTATTTTCCATAGTCAAAGAGAACGAAATAAAGAAAAGACAAATTTGAGGATAGCTGAGAGAAATAAACAAGCGGGCCCCATGTGCTACTCGGACGAGAACTCACGACTTTGGTACCATCACAGCAAATATGGTAATGCCAATGTCATTCAAATATCTCTAATATTATTTCTATTAGTAGGTCAAATATTTGGACAAAACTTTAGATTGTTTACGCTGGCTCGAAAAATGTTTTCACAAAAATAAAAAAATGTCGCTCGTTTCGTCATATAATTTCCAATTGTTTTTCGATATGCTCGGCATAAAAATCGGAATATTTTTTGGACTACACTATTATACACGCATTATTTATTCTTCTATTTTTATTAAATGGGTTATCATAGCCCAAATGTCAACTGGAACGGAATTTCTCGGCGGATTTTTAAATATGTGTTTCCCGTGAGTTTTTGGGCGGCACAGTTCTTAGTCTCGTCGACGCGTCATATTAGATAGCCATCAGATAGGGTCCTCTCGGAGAGGGCTTTGGAGTCTTCTAACTAGAACCACTCCTAAGTTCCTTCTGAACTAGAACTAATCCTAAATATTTCTAAGCCGTAAAGCTCTGACAACCCATGGAAACGAGGGAGATGATTCTGGCTTACATGGCCCTTCAATTCTACTTAATTGAAGATTCCCCAATTTTCTCATAACTAAGGGGGCACGGATATTCCAATCCAACCTATGGGCTCTCCTGCCCAACAAACCAACGTTTTCCCGAGGATCACCAGGCAGCCGGGTATTTTGATTCATTTCCACGTTGATTTCTGAGCCCTTAACCCAATTATCTGGAGACCAACCTCCGAGAAAAAAAGGGGCATTTAATGTTTCTATAGTCTATATATTTAGTGTTTCTTCAAATTTTAGTAATCCTGAACCGCAACAAAACGGTATTTATTGATTTTCCCCTATCCGTACGGGTTTTCCGGGGCCCTTCGGGCTTAGGTAGTGGTCGCTTCTTGCGGTTCTCTCTAGCTAAGTCTAGGTAATAACTACAGAGTCTAATGAATCTGGCTGGGGAAAGTATAAGTAAGCCGTTAATTAATCCAGCTGTTGATGAAAAAATACCAATCAAATCGTAAAAATGCCCTGAATAACATACCGCGATGTTTAAACGTAGTTCCACTGGAGACACAGCTAGATTAATTGAGTACCATCAGCTTCCATGCACTTAACACCAAGAATCTTAGCTGAATCTATTCATCTTATCCCATTGCAAAGGAAAAAGTATCCGTATAGAGGGGAACTTGAGCTACAAATTTCTACCAAAAAATATGTCCTAGAGCGAATAATTGTAAGGCGAATGAATGTTGAAGTTGCTTAACCTCAGCAGTTACTTGAGGCATTACAATCCGTTCCATTTTCGCACACATAGCTCAGTCCGGCACACGAGATTAGCAATGTTTGCATTTACGTTTCGTGTTGTCATAAATATTTTTATGACAATCTTTTGATATCACACACAAGTATATTACATATCTTCTATGCCTTTTAATTATTGGTCAGGATAAGGCGGCAGGGTAGGAAGTACAGGCAGTTATATATGAGTGAAATACATCTGAAAATTTATATTGGATATATGTCAATTATATATAGCATGTATATGCGTTGTAACGTGGTATTTTTGATTTCGACCGTTCGTCGGTTTTTGGAATGTCCAGACGAGAAGTAACGATCGACGAGGCAAGAGTCTGTCTTTTTTAGAAATTCATTTTATACTGTTTTTGCTTTTCTTAATTTTTTCATTATATCGAGTCATGTTTCACCGCTCATCTCAAACTCATCGTGGCATTTTGGATGCTGTCACATGCCTCTCTTTTGTTGGAGAACGCAAGGAGGTTCGGGAAAGAGTTTGGAGTTTCCGCCAGATTTGGGGAATTTCCTGGACAAACTGAGTGGTGGCGCCAGCGTCCGGAGCTAGAATTTGTTTCGCTCCAAATCAGCAATTAGGCGAAATTTTAACGACGGAATTTTTGAGTTCTATAAACTAGAAGAATTGGACCGAGTTTAAGAAAAATAATTTTGGGTTTGTTGATGGTTTAGGAGTCCCCCATATTACTTATGGCAATTATGTGCCAGTTGGACTCCTATCAAAATTATATTATTAAGTTGATTGGCTGTGTTGATTAACAGCCAATCCGAAAACTCGTGTGTCGGTGACGAGCCAATCATGGCTTTGGCAGGTCTCGTCACCTGTTGAGCATTGTCGTTCCGCGATTTAACGACACTTCTCGTTTAGACGCCGGACCCGTGACAGCAAAATTTTGGTAGCTGTACAAATTTGTTTGTTTTGGAATATTTATTTGAGCGAAGAGACCACGGAGGAATTAGACAAGCTTGAGGAGATTTATCGCCGTTCCTGGGACTTGTGTTTTACGTTCGGTGAGCGGTGGATTTACTAAAAAGTGTTTATTGTAATTAGTAGCATTTTAAAATCACTCTGTTCTTACTTATTATCGGATTCATTGTCCATAGCTTTGACGCCATTTTCGAGTGTCCAAATCTCTAGCTTGTGTAGTCTCGCTCGGTCGAGATTTAACAGACTTGGTTAACTTATTTTGTCGACTCGTGATTATTTCCGAGTTTTTCTCTACTTTAAGTTTCCGTGGTTTTAAACTAAATTTCGTTGTAACGACTCTTGCCTCTTTCCTAAATTATATTTTGGAATTTATTTTTGCCTCTATTATCGATTTTCTTTTGTCTGGCGAAGTATTATAATCTCGAGGTCAGTGTTGTTATCCTCGAGGTTTTAATTGATATTATCGTGGCCTGTGAAGCCACAAATACTTTTAATTGAATTTTATTTAATAAAATTTATCTTTGTAGCATTGGAAGTGCAATTGCAACGTCTGTCGACGTTCGAGATTTGTGTTTTGCCGGTAACCTTTTCGGTTACTTTCGGCGTTTGTTTACGTTCTCTCAAAGCAATTCCCCTCTCAATTGCTTGATTCTCTTCGTTTTATTGTATGAGTGGACACGCTCGTTCCTCGTGGTAAATGTAGATTCCGTCACTGTATGAAAATTCTGACTTAACAATTACTAGCTGTTTTATCGACTTCTTAGAATCTTGACCTGAGCATTTTTGACTTATTCTGACTTGTTATTTTCAACTAGTAATTTTACTTATTGACTCATGGTTAGGGAATTTGTTTATAAATTATTTGTTTGTATCTTTGTTAATTAATTTAGTTTCTCTGTGACCGAGGACAGCGTGATCCCATAGTTGAGAGTAAGACGGGGTTTTTGAGATACTTTATTTTGTTCCGATAACTTATGATATTATTAAATCAAGAATTTGTTAGCCCGCTAACATTGAATTAATTTTGAGTTAAAATAACCTAGCCATTTCAGAATCTTAGGGCAGTATTCGGAACCCAGCCGCCTCCGCGGTTGTTATACTGGCTAGTTGACAACTGTCCTTATTGTTAATTGGTAATTTCGATTTTTGGCCGTTTTTGACAAAAACGTCCTGGCGCCTAACATTTTGTCGTTCAAGGTTGGTCGTCGAGGGCTGCGTATATTTCTCTCTTCTTCTGCGGAGAGCGAAAATACGGCACAGCGTATATCTGAAATATATTCGACATATATTTCATTAATATTTTCTAGATGACATTTTTGGCCGATTTTTTATATTGATCTAGATAAGAACGATATATAATAATTTTATATTCGACCAATGTTCACTACATATGTCAGTTAAATTTCATATATATTGAAACATAAATTCCACATATATGATTTGTAAATTTCTCATCACCGTCAATCTTCACGTAACTTCCCTTTCGAATAAAAAAAAATTATATTTTTATCTTATTATGCCCCTTGCTTTGTAAAAGAGAGCTATCAGCTATGAGATCTGAAATATTAGACATTATATACCAGAAATAAATATAATTGTATAATGATCTAATCGAGGCAGTATTGAGAGTTGGGATATGGGAGAATTGAGTGAGCCACGAGAAGAGAGCCAGCCATACAGATGTAGATGCGCAATATGTTTGAGTATGTTCTCCTGCCTGACCGAGAATTTAGTGATACAGTGAAGGAAACATGAAGGAAACACATAGAGTTCAATCGATCCCCGGGTCCCACTCTCTCTTCGAATTCGATATACTAGGCATTGAAAGTCCAGTCCCATTCAAGGGTGTCACTGAGTTTCAAGATCACCTGGCGCCTGACTAGCAGAACATTTGTGATGATGTTAAGGGATGTAGCGCTGGTGTAGTACGGGTGTGGATCGGGTCGCCAAAAAAGGCTCCCATCCAATTAATTTTTAATTAATTTTAATTTTAGATTAAAACAATTCTCAAACACAAGATGTATCCGATATTTCACTATCCATCTCAGGTTTCTCATCTTCATTAAAACCTGATGGAAGTAATCAAAATCGTGTTTTAGCTCATAAAGTACACAATTTAACTTTAATATCTTGTGTATAGCTACTATGCCCCAGATTTTGGTCAATTGGATTATTGTTATATATTCGGACATCCCATATTATCAGCATGATACTTACTACTGTAACTGGATTATGCTGGCCAAATATTGACACACAAGCAATTATCTATTTAAGGTACTACTCCCGTATATCGAAGCAAGGATCAGATTTTGATAAGAATTGACATCCAAATAAACTTTAATACTACAATTGCTCAGTTATATTTTTGGAAGCCTGGATGGGCCAGAATAATAGATATTAATTTTCTTATTTTTTTACGAGTAACATTGAGTCTTATGGCAGTTGACAGTTTTTTTTTAGTTTTGAAAAATCCAACTATGGGTTTTACATGAAATTTTTCTAGCGAAATGTATAGATTGTGAAGAATATTTTGCCAGTTAAAAAAATTTTAATTCAGGAGCTATAAATGTTGAAATTAATTAATTAAGTGTGAAATTAATCGACGTAGCAACAACGGTACTCAGGTTAGGTGAGCTCTCATGATAGAAACACAACACACACATGGAAACGCTTCACACAGGCGTGCAAGCCGTTGAGCAATGTTGTCAAACCAAACTACCGCGCTAATCAAAGTCATCAGTACTCTAGCTTGACGCATGATGTACGGGGAGTACTACCTTAAAAGGCCGGTCGGGTATGCAGAAAGCATATCAAAATCGGGCTCCGCCATATATGAGTCGTAACCTTTATAGTGAATCAGGTGGCATAGTTAAAATAATAAACCCCCATATTTGAATACATTTAAGCTATTGGTGGGAGCCTAGAACCTAAAATAAATATAAGTACCCCACACGCAGAGCAAGACATGGAATTTTTTCAGCTTTCGGATGAAAAAAAAGGAAAGTAAGGTTTAATTTCAATGTCAATTTCTAAGACTTGCTTTTCTTTGTACTGAATATCTATAGACCGAAAAATACGCCTTTTCAAATTTGAAGTATCTGTAATCAGAATTATTCGCTTTGTCATTTGACATTGGCATTTTTAATTTTTCGGAGAATGGCGAACAGGATTCTAGCCATCAAGAATCATAGGAAATTATTAAATGCATATTCTTATGAAGCTTGGTTGGAAGACGCCATGTCTGCAAAGATTTTCCATGGTTTCCCTTTGTCACCAAGAGAGGCTGTACGTGGGGTACAGCTGCCGGGGTACAATGCGACATGGTTGGAGTGGAAGTCGACCCATGATACCAGGCAATGGAACAACCTGAGTACGGTATACATAGCAAACATAAAAACGGAAAGTTATGGAATTGCAGATAATATGGAAATCTTCCTTAGTCTCCACAATCACTATTCACTGGAATTACATTCGATAATCTACTATCTTTTTCCCTTTATATTTCGTAGACACTAACGTACTTTTAAATGAAATAGGAAAAAAAGCTGAAATATTCTAAGGAGCCTCGAAACATGTGCAGATGAAATCCATTCTCTTCCATTTATTACGCTCCATAATCTGGATCCTCTCTCCGGACAGGGGTAGGTGCGAGAAATGCTCTGTTTAATTTTTAAAACCATTTTCTTTTTATAACTTGAGATGGATAAACGACTCTCCCTTGTCGCGTGTTTCGACAGCTAACAGTTAGTAATGTTAGAATCCATGATTCCAATGGAAAAAGTAGACTGCATATTTTTTTTTGTGGATAACGAAATGCAAAATAAGTGGGTAATCAAGTGTCTTAACATAATGTCGGTATCTTCATAATTCGTAATCCAAAAGTGTAAAATTTGCCTTTTTATTCACTATAAAATTTACCCTCAAATCTGAGGTAGCAGGGCTTCTTGAATTAATCATAACGTTGCCGACATGATATTACGAGGTTTTAAATAACTAATGAGGGTAAATGCACACTGCACCAATCGTGTAAGTTATAAAATATTTTCGAAGGATAATTACGTCGTAGATATATGAAACACGCATTCATAAAATAATATAGGGACAGTTAATCAAAGCTACAAATTAATTTAGACATAATTCCGATAGATATAATACTTATTCGGATGGTCATATGCAATTTTATATTTGAAGTAACAATAATCTAATTATACTGAACAATTCCATGGGAACCATTATGAATTATCAGATTTATAATATTTTCATCAATATCAAATGAAATCGTGAATAAATCTTTTCAAAGTATAGTTAACTTTAATGGTGTTATACAGTGCTCTGTAATTTCTCAATAACATATCGTTGTTTCTATAGTGCGTCTCATCTTCGGAGTATTTTATTCGAATTAAATCTGGATAAGGAAATATTGGATGAAAGGAGGAGGAAAAGGAGGCTCGAGTATTAACTGACAACGGTTTTGAAAAGATAAAGAGGCAAACCATGGGGTTGTCGTTGAGGCTGGGAGAATGGATCCTTGTAAGACGTTTTAATTGGACAAATCCGCCTATCCTCATTAAATCCATCCGTGGGTATTCGTACTCGGGGCTATCAAGCAAACTTCAACTTGAACATTTGTATTCGGTTCCATGATATCTCTGCCCTTATCATAAACGACGATATCCTGTCATCTTTGTGTTATTCCTACTTAAGTGGAATCGAAAATCGCCCTACCGTGGAACCACCTCACTCGCGTGTTCTCTTTTCGATCTCATTAATTTTGTTGAGGCCATGCCCATCGCTGTTACCTTCTCCTTTTCCTTTCTATACCATCTTCTCAGTCCTTCGTTCTCTGCCCCTTTTCAGGTTGCTATTTCTATTACAGTTTATTCTTCAGCAATTAATTGGAGACCATAATATTCTCAAGCATTTATACAAAAATATGATCTGGCGACGGTGATTGACTCCAAACCATTATGTAATGATAAAATCATTAAATAAATTGTCATAAAGGAATTTATGGATGTTGTCTATGATATAGTACTTTAGTTATTTACAAATAGGTATCCCCAGTAATCATTATACTCTTTTTGATATTGCGATTCTGATTACTAATTATTTCCATACGCAAAAAATCACACGGACTCATAGGTGATTCAATAATTATTAATTCCTCGAAAGAAAAAATCAATTACACTGGCAAGAAATACCTACGTATACGATTTTCTCGATTCCTGGAATTTATGATTGCTCTAGAAATGAATAATCTATGTCAGAAATTTTCTCATAATTTTCTATATTATGAAAGAAATTTGTCAAAGGCCTCATTGCATCATTAATAATAAAAAGTGGAAATTTCTGGGTGATTTAAATAACAAGTTTTTGGTGCAATATAATTCTTCATTACAAGCAAAATCAGTACTCTGACGTGAGAAAAACCTTGAATAATATAGATATCCTACAATGAAAAAACATTTTTAATCGATTACTGCAGCTATCAGTACTCTGTAAAAAAAAGCAATTATACAATGAAGTGTACTGTGATAAATATCTCTATTGAACCATTTTCTTATCAACGAAATCGATATGGAGAAACTTTGTTTTTCATCCCTTTTCGATAGTTTCATTAAAGTCGTAGATGTTTTTTTTTACACATTCCAACTTTCGAACGGGTCTTGTAGTTGGTCAATGATCAGTGCAGCATTATAATAATAACAATAAGCATCATCTTCGAATTACCACACAACAACATTCGTATGTATTTTTCCAGTTATCATCAAGAATGCACTTTTTAAACAATTATTTTAACTGTTATCATATGACGACTAATTTTTGAAACTGGAAAATTTCAAAATTAATCAAGGAAGTGAATTTTCATAGATCCCAGTACAGTAAGAGCTCAATGCTTGCATATGTAAAATGTAAGAATAATGATTGCATACAAATGAAACGCCTTCATGAATTAATTAACAACTGAAAAACCAAAAATTTCGTTCAATACGTTCCCACGTACTGGGATTTCCCAGTTAACTCAACGTGGTCAAAATCCGCACTTCAATCATATCACCGATTCTTTCTGTGGTTGTCCATGAAATAAAATGACAATAAATTTTTTCAAATTTTTCTCTGTACCCCATGGGCCGCCATATTTGTTTTCAAGTTTTATCTTCAAATCCGGCAAAATCAGCCGGTTTGAGGTTTTGCTCTTTTAAAAATACATATCTTTACAGTTAGAGATTGTCATTTGAAAGTGGTCTATGCATATCATGTACAGCCGTTACTGGACCATGTCCGTATGTCATATGATGATTTAGAGGAAGTCTCTGTGAATGGGACGTAGAGTTACAATTGACACAATCTAACTTACGCAACATAAAAAAAATAGTACTGAAATAGAAGAACGGTAGTGGCCTTGCGGTTAGAGTGCTAGGGTAGCATGCCAATGATCCCGATTCGATCCCGGGCACCGGCGGTGAAAATTTATACAGCGCTCACAGTTTCACTGCTGAGCAGTAGTCTTGTTAAAAGGATGACTGTACCAGGGCAGATTTTTTTCCTCAAAATGCAGTCTTTTTCTCCCTTTGGAAAATGCGGTATAGGGGGTTGGGCGGGACGAAGGAAACAAATCACAAAGACCCCCAAGGATATACGAGAGAAAGTTTTTACTAATAATGATGGAATTGTTTCCAACATTACTTTCGATGAGATAATAAGCACACTGGCGATGTACATTAATATATAATATATCTAACAGAAACAATCATAATAATCATAATGAATTCTGAAATAATGTTTCAAAATATTGTAACCTCAATTACTGGTTAATCAGGTAGTAAGTCCAGAATTCGATTATCATTACTATTCTCCTGGGTAATCAGTAATTCTTGTACTTCGAAAATAAATGGCGCGATCAATCAAAAATTCTCTATCTTTGATTATTCATTAACCATTCAATGACAAAAAACTGTCAGTGGAGATTACAAATTGAATGAATAATCGATCATTCTTGATTTGAGCGTATTGTTCTTGTAATTAGAAAAAAATTCAGTATTCGAGATAATTTTTTTTTAATTGTGGAAAGATTTGAGTAATTATGCGAGCAATCAAGAAAACCATATGTTTTGTTAATCGAAAATTATTTTCCATTGAACTCTCACTAATAACATAATTCCAAGCGTTGATCGAAAAAATAATCATTATTTTTTACAAGTAATCGAAATAGTTCCAAATTCGATTATTTTATAAATTGTGCATCGGATCAATTCTTCATTCCAGAATTGATCAGAGCTCGTTATCGAAGCCTTACTTTTTTGGAGATCCCTGTTGACATGGCTTAGTTAGCACGGCAACTAAATGTCAAATGAAAATTAATAGTCCATAATAATGAAGAAGCTTGCAAATTGTATTTAGAAGTGAAGCATAAAACACCAGAAATTTATGAAAACCTTCGTAATTTCCGATATTTCCAAATCGAAATTTACTCCGGGTGCTACATACTGGCTCTGATTGTCGAAAGGAAAACCCGCAAATCCCGGAATTTACCCTATCGTAAGAATTAAAATCTTTTGGATACCGGAAAACCTCGATTTTGAATGAAAAATCTCGAATACTCGAAATACAGTTAAAATCACCATTTAAATGAAAAATTCAACATCGAATAATAAAACTGGGGAACTGGAAGCATTAGGAATTTATTTGTGGTAAATCGCGTAAGTCTCATCCATCTGATACCGAACGGTTGATGCATCCAGCGAACGAGCAGTAGTAAATGAATTGATGAATTTAATTAAATATTTACTTAGAAAGATCCATTACCACTTGTGAAAAAAAACTCAATAAAAGAAAAAATCAGAAACCTTGCAATTTTACGAAAAGGATATATTGAAAATTATTTCAGTTAATTAATTGTCAGTTAATTGTCAACAAATGATTTGTATTATTTGAATAGATTTATATATATCGTATTTGAGTGCATAAAAATTTGGACAATCCAGTTGGCAACAACTTTCAAAGGTAAATTTTATTTCGATGTAGCTGTAAAATTTTTACATCCGGTGATAGCCTCTAAGGACCTGCTATCTAAGGAAAATAACGAAATTTCGGTAGAAAGGAGCTAGTTCCCTAGCTAAGAATCGACGACGAGACCGAAGGCTTAGATATGCTCACTCAGGAGTGCAGTCCATCTTTCGATCAAGCCTTATCAAGTCTTGAAATTATAATTTCGTTCAAGAGCTAGGCATCTACGGCCGAGCGAATTCTGGGAAGAAGGCTGATGAAGGTCTCAAAAATTGAAAATTTTTTGTGGTTTATAAATGAATTTATAATATTGTTACCCATAGTTATATAACTGTGTCACGTCCGTCGAAAATGTTCCATGATCTTTAATAATGTTCAAACGGAAAAAAAAGAATAAAATTAAATTTTCTCCTCAGACAGGAGTTTTGTTTTAAAAACGCTCCGAAAATCAGCTGCAAGTCGTAAAACTGCAGTTGAACATTTTCCGAGCTGACTTTTCTCCGACAAGGCAGTCGTAAAACAATAGACATGCATCACGATCTTGTCACAGTAGAATAGAATTTCAAGAGTATAGAAAATTCAACCTATCCCTTATCGTATCTTGGAGCCTGTTTTCTTCGAGGCCTAGACCCCTTTAAAAAATAAATTTAAATTTGCGTTCCTCGAAATTTCTATGGGATTCTTCGAGTTTCTCCTCGTAACAGGAAGTCATGAACTTATTTTGACAATTTTTTATATGTTTCAAAAATATTCGTTTTGATCAATAATTTCAATGTACTTTAATTGCAAATATTCTGGCAGATATTTTGATATTAAAAATTTTTCGATAAGACAATTCTAACCCATACTTTCCAATTATTTTCAATAAGGTAATTTATAATTTAAGAAACTAATGTTTTCTGCATTGCTCATTTTTTTGTCGGTGGAGTTGAATATGAGAAATTAACCTGTGTAATAAGGTAAATTAAAAAAAAATAATTTATAGAGTCCGAAATAATGTTCGGGAACATTGAAAAATGTTCAAATTCGATTAAATGGAAATTATTTGATTAATGATTTCATTGTGTATTCCACTGTTTCATTAAAAAAAAATGAAATTGTGGAGGGAAAAATGGCACCTCCTGAAACAATTATCATTGGCAGTCGAAGGTTGGAAAAGTCCGGCTACACTCTCGACATCTCAATTTAGAGGGGTCGCAGTTAACCCTGAAACATTGAGAGCGAAGTGCAATGAAGGGAAATTTTGGGCCCAACGTCATCGACTATTATTTCCCCAGATTTTAATTTTTTTCCTCCATGCATCTGCGGACACCCCTTCAGGCTGAGTGAATAAAACGACTTGCGCGTCGTTTTGTTTCTCAGTTCCATCGTAGCTCATTTAGCTAGTTTTTCAATACGAGTTTTCCCTTAACCCTTAAGTCCTTCGTGACTAATTTCGCACTTCCATTACATTTTATTTTCATTTTTAAATAGAGACTCTCTAGAGTCGGTTTAAATCAAACCACGTGTTAAAATTTACTTTCAATTCCTTCAATCCAGTCGAATTTTTGACGTCAGCACTGGCACTTATGATTTATAGTGCCGCGCCTTACACATCCGGCCGTTCGAAAATTCATTCGAATATGACAAATATTCGTTCCAATATATCAGAAACTGAAAATATTGGATTTTGCTTTTTATTTGCACAATTAAAAATCATATTTCTGATACTTCAGTAGATAAAAAAACTAAAGAATTAGTAACGCAATTTTGTAAATAACCATGAAGTGCCCTCTTTTGCCAAACGCTGTCATAAGCCTCACCCAAGCCTAACTCAGTATGTTTGTCGAGAGAAATTTAGATTTGTGAAACAGAAATTTGTATGCATGCATCAATATAATAGTTTTTTTAGGTCTAGCCATATGATCTTTCGGCCAGGATGATATTAATTCTTTAGACACGTGAGGAGAAAATGAGGTCTGTGAAGGCTGAAAAAGCCTGTTTTTTTCAAGTTAGACTTCAAAAAATGCCAAACTCCAACTTTTTCCATTTTTGAGACCTGCCTAAGAAGCAAGTGACGCCCAGTAATTTCAGACTCTTGATCCTCAGTCTGGGCCACGGCTCGAATGATTCTTGCCAATAGCCTCGTAAACCACTGTCAAATCAGGCCGACGTAAGTACCAGCTCCTTACGGAAAAAGGGAAAGTGTGACGTCCACCAAACAAAAGCGGATCGCTCTACCAGTCGATTCACCGCGGCGAAAGTATTTCCCTATGCGAGGGAGAAAGCACGAGCCCGATTGGGGAATGGCACCGCGCCATGTGCCAGGAGACTCTGGGTGGAACACTGGTGCCCTAGGAGTCGGGGTGCAACCGCAGTTCGGGCGTGACTACCAAATGCTGATGGATGTCTTGAGCGCCATCAGTCCTCTCTTTTGAGCACCTCCCGAAAGGGCTTTTTCAGGGTTGGGGGGTGAGCAGTCCTGGCCTCCTGGCCTTATCAGGCTCGGCCTAGAGCTACCCAGCTCGACGGTATGGAATCGAATTTTCGGTACTGTCACCGGGCTCCCGAGCCGGGCTGCGTGAGTGACCCTCTTCCGCGCAAACCGCGTCTTCCGCGTCACGTCCATGCTCATGCCACCCGTCCCCTCCCCCACTAACGCCTTGAGATTCTTACAAATACACATGCAACTCAAGCTTGTCAAAAGTGATACCAACCCCCTATGAAGGGCAACCTATGCAGCGACACCATGCGGTCACGAGAGTGATGCGGTCAGCAGAGGGAGACACGCGAGCGCGTCGAAGTTTTTATAACGTCGTTCGGCCTCACAGTGCATAACAACATTAGTCAGGGATCAACCGTCGAGCAAGTAAAAGGTTTGTCTTACATATTTTGCTGAAGGTCGAGGGATGAGTGGATAAGAGATCCGAGTGGGGCTAGTGGGCTCCGACCGTGGCGTAGAGCCGAGTGGGTCTCGGAGAACACGACCATGAGGTTCTTCGTTCGTTAAGCCGACTGGAAAAGCTTCGAAGAGACTCTCGTGGAGGAGCTGCGTGCGAGAATTGATGGCCTCCCACTGGTATCGAAAACAAATAATATAATTTACAATCCCGACTTTCGCTCTGGACAAAAAATCACTGTTCGCGTTAATAAAAGAAAATAAATACATTCAACAAACCCACGAACCAATAGTTATCACCAACAAATTCCCTAACCATATGTCAAATTATAAAATTACTAAACAGAAAGAATAAGTGAAAGTGAGTAAAAATAATACGGTCAAGTTGTACAATCAGTCAGTAAAACAACTAGTATGTTACTAGATTAGCATCTGTATGGCGAAGGAATTTACATTTACTGAGGAAACAAGTGTGTCCAATGATTCGATAAAAAAAAGAGATTATCGATTGAGAGGGGGAACGCCCCGAGCAAAGG
This sequence comes from Fopius arisanus, assembly GCF_000806365.1. Classification (NCBI taxonomy): domain Eukaryota; kingdom Metazoa; phylum Arthropoda; class Insecta; order Hymenoptera; family Braconidae; genus Fopius; species Fopius arisanus. Next base: position 443,565 of record NW_011887773.1, on the reverse strand, counting down.
TAAACAAATTGTATTGGGTGCATTTGTCGGACCGCTAAAACTCGAAATTTGGTTTATTTTTCGCTTCGTCATTCATCGTAGGGGAAGAAGATGCATTTCCTAAACTTCAAAAAAAAATTAACGCACTGAGTTTTTTCAAACTCGGGAAATTGCGTCTTAGAGTGTGGTCTGTAATGAGTGGTATGAAGGTTTTCAGGTAGTTTGAAGCATTGAATTCCAGCGTTGAAGATGGATGTTTAACCGCTCAAGTGAACAGCCGTGTTGGAAAATAAAATTTAAAAAATCGAAAATTAATGTAAATTTAAATTTTCAAGAAACATGAAAAATATTTATAAACATGAACGTATGAGGGACTACTGTAGTAACCAAAGAGGATTGACCAAATTAGAGGCTCAGTTCTGGGGTTTGAGTGACCCCAGCGGTATCGTAGTTCCACGCCCCCGGAGAGGCAGGACGCCACCCGCAATGCTGGGGTATCCGTCCGTCAGCCTACTCAACAATTCCTTAGTAGCAGTCCGCTCAGTGATGCCAGACAAGAGTCCCTCACATCCCCACTCCTTGGTTGCGTTCTACTGCGCAGCCTTTAGCGCGTTCTTTGCCTGGCGCTGCCATGAAACATTTGAGTTTTGCCTACAACATGATTCCGCTCTTGAGCCGGTGGAATAAATGTGTCTTATCAATGTTTCAAATAGATTGGGGGGTTCAATCAAAAAACGGCAGAGATAATATTTTTTAGCTTCATTAAAAAAAGGGGAAAAAACCGAATGTAACGACAATGACTTCAAATGATTGACCCCGAATGACAAACAATGATAAAAAATACTTTTTTGCACCCCCGGTAACGATGAAGAGGTGGTGATGAAATAAGTGAACCAGACAGGGTGGAAAAAATTATCTCTTGCTAAAGACTGACTGAGCCGATATTCGTGGAATTTTGTTTTCATTATTGTGGTTCGGTTTATTGATGTGCTGTGTCAATGTCAACTTCGAATACTATCTTACAGGTAGTAATCAATGTTGCCTGCCAACCCTCATTTATTGGCATTTTCATTGCCCCACCCCTCTATGAAATTTAATCATCCTTTTTCTGAATGTCCTCCCGTCCACCAGTAAGGAGAAAAGCCCTGACGCCGCCTCCGATCACAGGAAAAGCCCCAACATGGACCAAAAGCCTCCACTCCACCTCACGTACGCGCAAGGAGTCTTTCCTATGTTTTGATATCAATGCATTTACTCCCTCAATGGGAGTAAACTCAACTCAATGATCGATAAGCTCCCAAAAATCCAATGAATCGATTCGAATGAGATTACTATGATTAGCAATTGTCAATATTTACCTTTAATAATAACAATAAAATTTACACAACTCAATTATCTACTAATTGAAAAAATTTTTTAATTTTCAATGTCTCAATAAAACGGTATTAGCACAGTAGTAGGAACCTTGAGAGTGCGCGAGAAAGAATCGCACGATGATGCTACGCGTGAAATTTTTGCCCTCATCTTTTTTTTTCATTGAAATTAAATAATTCTAGGATGAGCAGAAAAGAGGATATAAGGACGCTTTATCTAAAATGGAGGTGATTGGGAAAAAGTTCGGAAGGTGTCATTCCAAACCGAACTACCGGTTTCGGTTCACGGTCCCCCCTCTCGCCCACTAATTAATAGACTTCTGTGTAGGTTAAGTTTATGGTTAAGATTCCTGTCGACGTTGGTGAACCCATTCCCATACTATTCCTTCTCCCTCTCCCCTGCCCCTCGCCGCGGCACTCATCCACCATCGTGATGATGGAAAATTCCCGGAAAATACGAGTGGCCCCGATTCTATATTTGGGAAAGAAGATCAACACCTAACGAACATCCATTAATCGTATTTCGGCGACCCCAGATAGAGGAGTTTTTGCTGGAAGTGGAGCCATTTGTTGAGGACGAAATGTGTGGAGAGAAGAGGAGAGGTCGTTGCAGAATTATGCGGGACAGTGTGGAGTGTTGGGGACTATTGCTACGGGTAGAAGAGACTTTTGGAAAGAATATCTGTGAGGGATGTTTGGAGGACGTGAGCGGATGGTTTTTGTAGAGACTTTGGAGGGGCCCCGAGAGAAATGGAAGAAACAAAGAGACTGAGGAGAGAATCGTTTGGGGAACAGAGGAGGAATAGGCACGAGATATTGAAAGACGTCATCAACTGTGAGTGCTCGAATTTCTTCCCTGCCCCCATGAGCTTCCTTCCCTTATATATTATAATTAACTTCCCCCCAACGGTGGGCCTCTGCAATTGTAGCTGTTCTCTTTCTTTGTGTGTAATTGCAGCTCTCTAATCAACAATATTTTTTTCAGTCGTCCACCAAATTTTTTCCCCCTGTAAAAAATTAATCTTGCTCTTCTTTATATTATATGATTAATTGTCAGTTGTTGTCTTATTGAGTATCCGAAATATGAATCACGATTGTTCTTCATTGATCCCGCCAAAACTTTGTAATAAAATTTTCTCGTTACTAGGTCACTGTAGGAATGGAAAGTCACTAAGCCTAGACAGATATATCTAACGCCAGCTGAAAGAGCCGAGCGAAAGATGGTCAGTGAGTGAGACGAATAACATAGTGGGCAGAAACGTGGTAGGGTGAGACCATATTTCGGAACACTATGATGACACTGACGATGGCTGTTTTCTATTTTGGAAACCAACCCAGCGGTATTTAGAGAGTCCAAGACCGTCGTTAAGGCATTCCAACTGCGTCATTCCAAAGGGCAACGTCGATATAGACTGAAAGGACCAGTGCCCCCGTGATCTCGTCCAGCTGATTAGTGGTTGTGGGGTAACGGATGACCCACAGGCGCTGAGAGGTTCAGACTATGGGGAGAAGGCCCTCGGAGATCTCGAGGCAGTCGGAGTTGAGTGCTGGTGTCGAGCGGATATCTTAGGAGCTCAGTATCAGTTGGGGTTAGGATGGGTACGTATTTCCAATCTGGGATTGGGATAGCGAAAGATGGAGGACGCCTATGCGTCCTCGACTAGTAAAATGGATAGATTGATGGCTGCGGAACGAACGCTTCCGGCTACAGAGATCCATATCCAGGACGAAACTCATGGTATAAGGATGGATTAGGGGTTGGAAATCGAATCGGTTCCCGTAGGCCCGATCTCTCGTGCCTCCAAGAAGTAGCTTGGGTTTTGGCTCGCAATGAAATTGCTGTTACTAAACAGCCTCGAGTTCGGGCGAATATTAGGCGGTTCAGCACGGTCTCCGGATGCGAATGTCGCATGTGCCTCGGAATGCTTAGCACCATGCAGGGTGAGAAGGATTTGCAGGTGGTCTGTGTCTCCTTCCGGATCGTTCCACCTTAGAGGAGAGGAGAAAGTGTGAGGGATGGCAACATCCGTCCGCGAAAGAACTAGCGAGTACGTTCCGCGATAGTTTTCGCTTTAAGACGCCTCAAACGCGGCTGAAATTAGTAATCAGGGTTACTCAGATGTTGGCGAACCTCGCCCGCTCTACTGTGTCATGCTCATGCTAGCTCGGCATGGTGAGATCCTCCACCGAAAGTCCGTCGCTGGTTTTCGTCATGTTTTCCAGAAAAATTTGACTCGAGCCCAATCGTGAACGCTAGAGACGACAGAATAGTTCGAGGATTATCGCGCGGTATTGACCTGGGAAAATCCTCTTACAACTTATTATTTGAAGCTCTCTTTCACCTTTTCTTGACCTTTCAAGCCTTCCCACTACATGCATAATATTAATCATATTCTTGCTGCCATATTTGTGGCCCAGTCGCAGTTCCTTGAGACGGTATTTCCAGCCAAGGTCACAACACAACTTATGAGTTATGGTGCTATGTGTTATGGTGGTTTTCTGACTTGTGCGATTGTGAATTTTACCTTCGTATTACATACCTTCCACGAGCCACAGAAATCCACGTAGCGTTTGTGGCGTAATACACTATATCGACGACTATCATTAAATTCTTCCCTTTAGCTTTCTTATCAAAGAGAAAAACCCCAGTCATTTTCTTCTATACGAATCATTCAACACTCATTATGGACTGGGAAGTAATGTTAATATATCAATTACAATACTGACAATAATGTTGGAAAAATGAACGAAAATGAAATCTATTAGTGATTACTCATAAGATAATTGTAAGATTAAAAGAACTTACCTGCGAGTGAAGCTCAACCATAATTATATTCTCTCCTCTTCCTTCAGGATCGAGTATGTAGACTTTCAGAAATCGGTTATGGTTATAAATACAGAACACGCTTTATTAAAAGTCGTAATGTAACTCATTATAGTTTTAAAGAAACATAACAATTAACTTTCCTTGCTATTCAGAGATTCTATTCGAGGATCCAAAAACTGAGTTGCGGGGTTGTTGATATCACATCAAGGTTTTTTTCTGATCTCACATAAATGCTCCTGGTATTTGTAAATAATATGTGAAAGATACTTAAATAATATGTGAGAGCGGAACATATCGACTGGCCTTCATGAGTGAGAAGTTTCAAAGGTGGCTCTAATCTACCAATTCCCGCGGTTTTAATTTCAGTAGCAATTTTTTCTCTCAAATCCACAGTTTACGTAAGTGATATTGTCTAAACGAATAAACGACAAGAGTTGCATACGATAACCAGTAACCAGGACTCGAAGTGCCGTGAGTTTTTTGATGAGTTTTCAGCAAGTACTTTGTAACACTTTTCCCGATCTCGTCCCGAAGATCGGCGATAGTTATTACCTTCGCCCGTTCCCGTGCTCGCATCCTAAATTTCAACCGAATTACTGCGGGCGCCAGCTAGCTTTTTGTGGACCAAAAGCTAACGAAAACCGAACGAACCAAGGCGAGGGGGGGTGCCCTGCCTTGCCCGAGGTCGTCCAACCTCATAAAACCAAATATCCCGAAATATCCGAAAACAAGAGCACGAAAGGACAGGACGAGGGGGGTTGCAACTCGTCCTCGCGACAACACAAAATCCGTAAATCCATAAATCCAAAACCGGGGAGTCCGTACTCCCAGAATTAAGACGATAACCTCATTACCGTAACACTACCCGCGGGAAGCTAGAAGCCGATGACGAATGGAACGGAAGCGGGAAGGCCTGGGTTGCTCAGGATGCTAGGTCGTGGAGAGAGGGCCGGGGTTCACCGATACGCGATCTAGTAACCGTAACCGAAAGAGAACAGACAGCGGTTCGGGATACCGAGAGTCTACTTGCGGGAATCCGAGGTGCGGAGGGCGACCTTTAGGACTACCTCGCCGAGAGCGCGATGTCAGATAGCGTAGTGCCGGTAGGCCGAAAGCGTGGGAAGTAACCCAATTGCACGCTAGCGAGAGCGTGGCGGGACCACTAGGGTAGCCCCAGATATAGAGAGCTGAACTGGGGAGAGGATGACTCTCACCCGGAGAACATCACCAGGGAGGACATGACTCTCACCTAGAGAACACCACCCGAGGAGGGTATTGCCCTCACTCAGAGAGTGCTCCCGGGGAGAGGATAACCCTCACCTAGAGAGCGTAGAAGACCAATGCAGGGCATTGGGAGCCAGCTAAGGGCTCGAGAGAGAGCTGCCAGTGGTCCGCACTGGGAGCCAGCCGAAGCGGCTCTGCCGAGTCAGTGGACAGTGTCGGCAGTAGTGCCGATGCCTCCCCACTCTCGACTGCGGCTGGGTGAACTGCCGTGTGCCGGGACGTGCTGCCCTCGTCGCAGGGAGGATATCCCTGACACTAGCTTCTCCTGGAGCGCGCCGAATTCGAACGTCGCCACTGACCCCTTCGAACAACCCCTTCGAAGGATCAGCCGTCCGAATGCCTACCCCATCTAACATGGAGCGCTCATACGCCGGTATGAGTCCTATGCTATGTGCCAGCAAGTCTCATAGGGGAGCTGGGAATGTTTCCACGTGTCCGCCCTGTGCTGTTGCCTGTCTTCAGGCCTCCTAACACCCTAAGCACTCGGGCCCCAGTCCCCACACCCTTCGACGATTCGAGGAATTCCCGGGAGAGGGTCGAGGTGGCAGGATTTTTAGAGAACGTAACCCAAAGTTTAGTTTAATGTGCGGGATTTCCAAAAATCCCGTTACAACTTAGATGGTTTAAAATAATTAGAGGATACCACGGACAGTTATAGTTATAGAGTAAGGGACCAGTCTTCGCGGAAGTTCTTGGAGAAACCTTCCACAAACGAATTTTTTTTTTCGATCTAGACGATACAATAGAGTGAGCAATACAAAGCGGTACCTTTCCCAGTTGTTGTATTTTGATCCTCTCACAAATTCGTTTATCAAAAAACTCAGCACCGTTTGGGGAGAGTTTTAAAATAACGCTCCATTTTCTTTTGGGCAAAAAAGCACCATTTTTCAATTGTTGCCCCATATTGTTTGTCCCACGATTCACTTAAAGGAGATATTCTTATTTTGTAAGAATTGTCCGAAATTTTGTTTCTCCTGTATGCCTCCCTGATAAGGGCGGCAGCCACCAGGGTAAGATTCGTCTATAGACGATAAGGTGACTCATGGCTGAAAACGAAGATATTAATATTGGGTTCCAAATAAATTTGACTGACTATGGCCATTGACGGAAAGGAAGAAACGACAGACTGAGCTGAGTATAGAGAATAGGATACAATAACAATAGCCTCAGATTTTTCCGATAGAATTTCGCAGAAGTCCGAAATTTCTTTAGCAGCTTTCTTCAATGTTGGAAATTTGTACCTCCTTTTTCATTTATTTTTTTTTATTCCTAGACAGGAATCGAAGCTCCAAATATACTTATAATTTGATTTTTTTCTTCAATTCTCCTTTAGTTGGACCAAACAGAAATCCGTAACTATTAATTAGTTGGTTAAACTGCCCGAGAGTCGGATTATATTCGAATTGTTAATTGAACCAGCAGCGAATTTTATAAAATCATCAACAACGATTATATTCAGGAGAACTTCAACTCAGTGGTGACCTTGATGCCTACCCCTTTTTCTGCTATTCTCTTCCATTACTTCTTTCAGGTCCTTCTGGAGTCGGCAAATTTGATCATTACAAAGTACTATTGCTCCGTTTAATTCCCACAATTGTGTGAGGTATTATTAAGCTTAATCCTATCTATAAAAGGTGATACATCAACATTGAGTTGTCGGGAATAAGATTTCGGCTAACTTCATACGTAAGATTTCTATTCTAGCGGGAGAAAAAGCGCAATTCTAAGCTCGCTTCGCTCGGTCCGATCGCGATTTTTATACCTTGAGCCATACCATAGCATATGCACCACGGTAGAAAAGTATTTTCTCCCGGGGGGTGCATAATATACTATTTTCACGCGTTGACCAATTTCGCGTTGGCCATTCCGAATAAAACTAATTTCTTAGTAGTCAATTGTCTATGTCATCATCAACACAATGGCATCAAATGGCGCGCGTTTGATCGCGTAGCTATTAAATACAATGGAAAAAAAAATTGAATCGGACTCAATTAGATATATACCTGGAGGCCGTAGATCGGACCAATCGACCTTTGTTGGGCTTCATACCAGTAGCGTCAAGGTAACTGCTGGTGAGGTTTGAAACTTTTCACAAAGGTGTTTCACCACATGCTGAATTTATTCAAAAACACCCATTTATATTATTTATTTAATTATAAATTAATTGCTTTTTGAAGAGCGAAGTGAGGCGTACCCGCACAGCAACATGATCATCCACAAAAATAAGGGAGATGACACAGAAGTTAAATTCATCAATATCGACTCAGCTCCGATCCTAAAGATATTTATTTACAGCACGTTATACCTCAAAGAGAAAATACGTGGATCTGAAAAAGTTTGAAATAGAAATAATCAATACACCTAATTATTGTAAATTTTATTTTCACCTAATCCTCTGGTTCTGCTGATGATTTTTGATGTTTTCCTATCGAAAAAGAAGTTCAGAGTGGAGCCAGCGAAAAATTTTGATTGACTCTGAAAGTTCTGCAGACATCGGCATGTCAAAGAAAGTACTACATCCTCGATCTCGAAAATCTATATTGGTGTTTACTGTTTTATTCATTATCATTTTTCTGCTGGATTATTTACATTTAAGCATATCAGCAGCGATAGTAATAATTATTATAATAATAGAGTAATCATCCAGCTATTCATTTAAATCTAATAACGACAATAATATTTGATCATAACATTTGGGTACTATCAATTAAAATTACAAATAAAGGACAGCCTTTCGAAGTCCCACATTTATTGGCGTATCAAGTCGTTTTACATCTTTTTTGTTCGATGTATTGATTATTTCCTCGTGATTCTTGATAGGACTAGTTACCTATGGGAGCAAAATTACTCTCCAATCTCACTTTTTCCAACGCGTATTGTGGTTATCTTCTATTTGTTATGGTTATATCCTCTAATTGTGATAGAGGCAAGCACCATGTATCGTGGCTACAGGAATGTTTCTTGTGAAGCAATGCCTTAATAGTTGTGACAATGCCACTGATGACTAGTCTGCATGAGCGTAGGGATGAGGTTGCGGCGATTCACCCTCAAATAGTGCCATTTTCAGACGCTTACACTTAGCGCGTCGGTTCTTAAACCAAAATTGCACGTTTTTCGGTTCCAAACGAGGGAATTTCTGACGGTACGGCATGCGATTCAACTCTTCTGTGTATTTTAAGATTAACTGAAACAGAATTAATGTGATATATTTGTAGCATTTCGGTAAAAACTTATTATTAGACAGATATTCCATTCAATTTTCATAATCAATAAGGAATTATTGCGACGTAAGAGAAAAAAACTGGGTTTAGTGGTTTTTTAGGACCGAGCCACGTAACGTTCGAGAAGTAAGCAATCATTTTTAAGCTCTTCAGGGGAATTCCATTTTAAACGATGGCTCTTAATTTTCTAGATAATGTTCAGTTAATTCAACTAATAGTTATTACCGCATGACTGGGATGAGTATTATGTCCGAACCAATTCTCCAGTCGCGGAACTTCCGTAACGGGATCGATAAATGTGCGATTACGTTTTCGTCTTTCATCCAACATACTGGCTGGGCACCCCACGGGTCCACTCCTGGTGGGCAGATAATGTGACATATACATGATGGAGTGACCAAACATTGGGCTGGGAACCAGTGAAAACCCAGGCGGTAGTGGAGTAGTTGGCACACCACCTGGTGAATCCTCGTCGTCAGAACCAGATGATACCCTTGTTGCCGTATCGTCCTCCGGTTTCATCGACGGAGCTGACGTTGTTGTTGCAGAAGTTGGGGTTGAAGTTGGAATCATTAGACGTTGATCCTCAGACCGTGCGGTCAGCGATAAGGGGACGATGACTGGAGGACTTCCGACTGGACAAGGGGATGCTGAGTTTGACTGAAAAAGAAATATAATATTAAAAGCAGATTATTCTCTGTCGGGAATCGGGAAAGCTCAAGCGCTTGTGATATTCTGGGTTGAATTTTTCATGCTTGAAAAATACCCGTGTCGCACTCTATATATTTGGTTTTCATATCATAATTATTGCTAACGCATAAACATTATATTTCGGAATGCATAATTATGATTATTTTTAGAATTATATTCATTCGATTATGTTCGAAATGAGTTTGATCCTTCAGAAATACATTTATTTGAATGCATTCCAATGAAAACGGCTTCGTAATAAAAATTTCATCAAGTTCACCAATTGCTCAGCGCGCTAAATCAGACATCATCTAAATGAACCTATGATTAGTTTGAAACTCAATGTAGATAATGATTAAATATGTAAAAATATCTCACCACTGTGATAATCAATGAGATCACAACTTATTGATTTCCTTTTCTATGTAAAAATTCTATTCGTTATTATTTCGTTTAATGAATGGTAATGATATAATATCAGAATGAATTCGTCCCATCTTGATTGAATTGGTATAAGTTGAATAGTTTCCAGTGTATGATAACGGCGTCGAAAAGCGGAAAACAATAATGTGGAACATGTTAAAGCCACAATTGGACAACGAATAATACAATTTCCCGAGAATCTTCTATGCATAAATATTCCAACTGACCGCATAGAGTGACGAAAAATTTGCATATAGTTTGCATAACCTTATGGAAATTATTCTTTGTTTTTTTTTATATCCCATGAAAATGTGATATAATTAAGAGGCTATCGATAGCAACTTTCTAAAAAATCTTTGACAAATCAAGTTCATAAAAACTATCAATATCTACCGAAGCATCTGATAAAATTAGATTTGATTTGGATCAATAGAGAGAGTTCTCTTGGAAATCCTGTCAAGCCGACACAAACCCACAGGTACTGCTCACCCAACGTTGTGCCGATACTCAGTTAGACGCAGCGTTCACCGCTCAGCTCAGGTGACCAATAGTCATACTTTTGACGTGAGGCGCGACATTCTAGGCAGCTCGGTTTTATCCGATACAGATAATATATTTAGGTCATGGGATGTCCGAAATTAGAGCACTTGCCACCGTGTGACCCTTTACTTTCTCGCATTTGCATAGTCGCTATCAAAGTGTGTATACGCGTATTTCTCAGATAACCGCATTGCGTGTCTTCTCTTCGGAAACCTATTTTTTCGACTTGTTGTGACCCGCTCAGTTACTGTGTACTTAATTGTGTTCAGCTCCTTGACCTATTTATCAATGAATAATTGACTTTGGTGACATTTGAAAACAACACGTGTAGTGTGATTTCATCATCTCCTGTAAGCCGCCAATATCTTGCTCAATCCGTTCATATTCCCATCGAACCAGGCGTCTCACAAAATAAGCTCATTGAAACGGTCATGAAATTTTGTGGAGCTTATACGGAGGAAAGTAGCAAAAAAATGTTATACATATGTATACATTCGTAGGTACAGTAAAAACGCATTCAGTATCCGGGCTTCGGTATCTAAATTCTTGAAAAGGCTAAATATCGAGCTTCGATATCGAAGGGGCCTCTATGACTCTGTGGAAGCGAAAGGGGCGAAAACTGAGAGAGCACACTGATGGCGGTCTGTTAGCTGCTAAATATTACTGAGCAGATGCCCCGTATGTAAGCAGGAGAACGGGCCATATTTGAAATAGAAATTCTCTCATGCGCTGATATGGACTTATGCGATCAAAACGATGACGTTGGTAATATGAGGAATTCACGATTGATTTGAGTGACAACGAAGCGGAATTCACTGGGAAACTATGCTAAAGTGAAGTCGAATCAAATCATATACCGATGATTTCAAGATTCTAACCTGTCCACACAATCATACGCCAGTTGATGACTAGCATGCCCATCCCTCACGCGATCTCTCAGCGCAACGTTAAGTTAATTGCCTCGGTAACAGGCTTGGAGAACCATAGAAATCCGTGCGAATACCAGCCGAAATTGCAATATTTGGCGAAGAAATAGAGGATACAATCCATAAAGGAAGTGATAAGTCTTGGGAGAAGCAGTCTATGAGAGTGTCAAACACGATCGCAACTGAGAATTGAAAGAGGTGAGTTTCTCAGAATCGAGCGTTCGATTACGGGATAAGTTATTGGAAAAAACTTGAGACGTCACGGGTTTCGCAATCAACGTAGGTAATGCACACAATGTAGTGAACCCGAGCGGACGGGTACGTTGATAGGGATGTATCACCCATAGATAATTAGAAATGAATATCTCTAAGGGAGAATCCACTGCTTTAGTGATTAAATGATTTATTGAAATAAATAAAGTCTTTGTCTGATCCCGTAGGCATTATAAGTTAAAAGAAGATGACTTAACGAATCGTCGTATTACTAATTGACTGGGTCTGACGAATCTACTAACTTACTGACTGATCCAGTAGCAACGAATTCACGAGTTTATATTTCATCGTGGATGAGATTGCAACAAATGTTTTCTCTTTGTTTTACACCTGGAGAAGTATGGGGTGACGTCCCAGGTGTAAGTAAAGACCATAGCCGTTGATGGTGCGAAGGGTTAACACTGCACCCCAGTGATCCATTATGGATCACTTATGATTATGACGAATATATGTGAACTTAATCCACAAATATTTGGGTTAATTTATGCTTCAACACTAACATTGTCTGACTCGACATTATACAGGGTGTAACATAATAAGTGTAAGACCTCCCGACCACTAGTTCAGGGACCCCTCCTGAACTCTAGAAAATTAGGAAAAAAAAATTTACTTCAGCAATTTAAAATAATTAAAAATTAACAACGGCCAATGAGAGGGCTGAGTTATGGCGCGTAAGTGTGAGCAGTAAAGGTCGACTAAGATATGACAATAGCGTGTGGGAGACGTCGGAAAATGAGAGGATAGTTGAGTACCACTGCTCTGCCGTGAATTTCGGGCCGACATGTATTTAGCATAGAGTAACAACATGCATGGGTCTTCCTAACTGTCAAATCCAACCATAAAAATAATGTTTCCTTCGATGGTTACCTGTTATGTTTATTCCAGAAGGATTCCTTAGGAATTTCAGAATGATTCGTTAGGAATTCCAGAGGGATTTCTGAGGAATTTCAGAATGATTCCTTAGGAATTCCAGATGAATTCCTTAGGAAATTATGAGTAATTCTCTCCAAATCCCGAGGAATCCCTCTGAAAATCCTAAGGATTGCCTAAGGAATCCCGCTTAAAAAACTAAAAAATTCCTCTAGAATTCTTAAACGGAATACATAGAGGATTTTGAACAAGGCTTATGCAACTTGTTACTCTATGCTAGATGCGTATCGGCCCGAAATTCACGGCAGAGCAGTGGTACTCAACTACCTCTCTCATTTTTCAACGTGTCTCTCGCGCTGTTGTCTCATCTCAGTCGACTTCTACCACTCACACTTACGTGCTATAACTAAGCCCTCTCATTGGCCCTCGTTAATTTTTAATTATTTAAAATGGGTCCAGTAAATTTTTTTTTCTTATTTTTCTAGTGTTCAGGATGGAACTCGCGGTCGGGAGATATTACACTTATTAAGTTACATCCTCTATGTTTTGGATAATATATGCCTGTTGCGGACGCCGCAGTTACTACTGTTAATATTTTTATCTATTGGAATATGGGTATAAGCAAACAAATAAAACCGAAGACACAGTGGAATACTTTATCGAATATTCTTTATTAGCACGAGGAAGGCACGTCTTAACTTGAGGACCGTTGTCCAGAGACTAAAAACTATTTAAAAGGGAAAAACTCTCTCAGGGAAAAGAATAAACCGAAAAACAATTTTATGACTCAAAAGGACACAGTCCTTTGTTGAAATTTCAGCATATGTTTAGGATTAAATCAGTCTCGGGTTCGGAGTACAACCGATCGTAAATTAGTTCCTTAGTAGAGCTGTTTTTCCAGAATGTTTAGGACGGTGTCAAGTAATTTTTGTAGGACAATGAAAGAACTGTACTCAAATATTCCAACATTATATATATTCGGAAAACTTGGTGTAACCACAAAAAAGGAGGGCTTTGGAAAATCCCATACAATAGCAACGAATGTCGGTCTGACCGGCCTGAATGCCGATTATGCGAAGTAACCACAATAAAAGGGACCACCTGGCATGAATTCAAGTGGCCGTCATAATGGCCTGAGAGGCGTTAAGGAGTGACCATCAAGGCGACAACACCTGGAGACCACGAATCACATAAAAAGAAGCCACACAATTGCTCCAAAGCACAACTAAGGATATCCTTTTCACTCTATTGAATTTGGGGGCCAATAACTTACACAACCCTCCAATGTTACCCGCAGATGGGAGCTGCCCCAAAGAGTTAAAACTGTCGGCAATTTAGAGATGGACCACCTCAGCCACGGGTTTGCCGATATCGACAAAAGAAAAGGCAGGCCAATAGGGGGGTACATCTGCCCCGAGTGCCTCTCCCCCATTGGTTACAGGGGGTTGACCGGGACCATGACGTCACCTGCGCCCCATACCTAACGAAAGTTATGAGGTATTATGAGGTCCAGGAATCGGCACAATTCACCAGATGATTTCTTGTTGTCGAAATAAGGGTAATCTCTAGCTTCAAAGGATCCACTCCATTTGACATGCGAGGCTTCCCATGAACAATAGTTATCCATCGTCAAAGGAGGTGTCAAATTTATGGACCATGAACGTCAGAGAGATGCGTAAACATGTCACTTTTGACATTAGAAGAACATTAATTAGAGAGAGGCCAATGTGCGCACGTCCCGTCTCTTTTTCAAAAACTTCTCCCGCACCTGGGGAAATAGGAAATACATTGCCCAGAAACATTCCTTTTGAATACAATGTTAATCATATGAAGATGGCCCCTACCATGTCTCAAAAAACGATGGATGACGAAATCTCAAAATGCCAGCGGCTGTAGGGGAATTACGCCCGAACAGTATATAAAGAGCGGTTTTTCGCCAAATAAAGGCAGTCTAAATTAAATCTTCGACTCGAAATCTGCAAGTGGTACCCTGCTCGTCATCCAGTTCAACTCTCCAGGCACAGCCTTCAGGGGAGCAACTCCGCAGGACCACCCTCTGATGTCACCACTGAGCGCAGTCTGAGTGTATAACTCAACTCTCCTCGCAACCCCAGATCGAGTTCACAGCTTTAATCACAACCCACGAGTCCATAGTAAAATTTCGACTCTTGGTTATTAACGAGGGGCCGTGCTCATTAATAAAGCTGACCCTTCAAGATCCGTCAGTTGGGAAGCAGCTCTGCAGCATCGCCCACTCTCATCGCTACTACACCGAGTGGACAACTCGATTTTCTGCACTGCGTCAGATCGATCGCATTCCTGCAAAGCAGCACCGACCTGGTAAATTGCTCAGCGTACAACTGAGCTCATCCTGAGTATACAATTCAGGGAATCCTCTCGTCAAGCCAGCACCGACCTGGTGAAATACTCAGCGTACAACTGAGTCTACCCCGAGTGTTCAGCCCCGGGATCTCTCTACACCTAGCAACATAAAGCTAGGGAGCAACCAAGTTCTGCCTGAGTGGACCACTCAGATCTATTAACACCGCCAACACCTCCGGGGTCATATGACCATCATCACCCTCGCTAGAGAAGCGTGTTTGAGCAGCTTTCGACTCCATCAGTGCTAGAAGATCTAGCATACTTTTGGAGTTCTCCGGAATCCGCTGCGAAGAGGAAATACCAAGAGATCACCCGTTCCCTGTTGCCGTTTATTTCAACAACCGTAAGTCAGAAAAATACACCAACAACATTTACACCATTCCCTCCTACACTTTTTTCCTATCTACCTCTGGTTTTTATCTTGGACTTTCTTCTATTGTGTATACCACGTGAAGTGTAATAAATTTAAATTCTATTTTAAGGGAAACATAAGGGTATCTTTCTCTTTGTGTGCTAATTCCTCATATTAGATCCATTGTGTACTTCAGTACTTAGTCCCACGCAATCGGCCGCACTAATTGAACTTTATAAGATCTTTTCTCCTCTGGACACTACCTGTCGTGACTAGTTACGGTCAACTCATCTGAAGGGTTCACCTTTTACCCGATATTTCGACCTTTCTAGTGACCCAGTGTCCGCTACATGCCTCTTCGCGTGTGTTCATATTAACTAGATCAACGAGAAATTATTTAATTCTATTTCATAATTAAGGATATTTCTGAAGCATAACAACAATGTTTCCGCGCAACACCAGGTTTATCGACGAATTGGTATTCTGTATGGTCTTTTGGCTACCATTTAAAGTCGAACATAACCTTTCTTCAAGACATGCAAATTGTCTAGTAGTAAATTCCCATACCCTCTCTTACAGCGTAATATTAGGTGATCGTAATGGCAAAGTGTCTCTGCCGATCAAGTTATCTATAAACCTGCCAAGAAATATACCGGATAAGCTGATTTTACTCCCCATAAGATCGAATTAATCGACCCTTCACCTCGTCGTCAAAGACGGTATCATAGCAGCAAAGATGTTCATAAATTTTTTAACGATGAGGTCGATAGTTTCTCAAAAAAGGTTACATTAAGGGTGGTTATAGTGACTGGGCTTCGATACCCCTGGTAGCTTAACCTGGCTCTCCGATTTTGTATAAATCATAATCCAGTCAGTCACCGACAGTGGTTGAATGGTTAAGGCATCAGACTGGCATGCGGAGGATTGTGACTTCGACACCGGTGCCATTTCTGGCATTTTTAATTTTTCAGGTACCTTGTCGAAAGTTTTTCCCTCAGGTTAGGCTTTTCCTTGGTACATGGTGAATGCGGTACAACAGATGACGCAGGTGGGGCACGGGATTGATCACTCATAATCGCTCGAAAGTGTGTATGATGAGGGAAAGAATTTGTGGTTTTATAAATAATAAACCAATCAATCGGTCCACAAACACATGAACATGAACGACGCATTCCATCAGATCGCTGTGAATCCCGATAGTCAACCGTATACCGCATTTAGTGTAAGAGGAAAAGAACAACTCGAATAGCTACGCATACTCTATGGTCTAACAAAAGCTTCGGATACATTCCGAAAGATGATGGACTTATTACTGCGGCAAGTAAAAGACTTTATCACAGAACGTAAATTGCTTATTGACAAAGTTTTGACTTATTTGGACAGGAAAGATGATAGTTACTCGAGATATGAAAGACCCTACTCTGAAAAGCGTAGTAAAAGTTAGTTTTACCTGCAGAGAAGTCAAACTTCTTGAGGGCATTATCGACGAATTCCATATGAGGAATGACAGTGAGAAAATACACCGGATACTAGATTACTCACTGTCAAAAGATAGGACGCAGTTTTGTCAATTGAATTGTTGAGTTAATTGGTACCATTGGCCAGAGTTCATGAAAGATGTTGACTAGGGTCACGGGCCCATGGAAATGGAACGATTATACCTCCCGATCTCTGGAATGAGATATTGACACTAGCGATTGCGGCCGCAGTGCAATCTGCATTCAGCAAGATCTTGAAACAGGTGAAGAAAACTTTATGGAAATGTCGAGTCAACGCCTCCGGTATGCTGAACTTTATGATATGGCCAGCTGAAAAAAAATGCTCGGCGGTCATTGGGTCAATCGAGAACAGATGCGCTTGCCTTGAAGGTAGATCCGCTGATAAGGTTACCGAAAATTGAGGAAAATCTGACACAGGCGTATGTCCAAAGTCGCGAAATCTACTAGAAGAAAAAATATGACCAGAATACGATTAAGGAAACGTTAATGGCTGAGCTATTACAATCACCACAGGTGCAATGATCCGTCGACACTATAGTCCCACAGATCGAAAAAGGAAGACAGCGGTATCATAGTTGGCGTAGATATCTGCACAAAGTGTGTGGAAACGTTTCCCGTATGGAATAGCTAAGGTCATTATGTCGACCAATGGGGTAACCACAAGTCAATCATCACCGTCAAAGGAATACATAAATAAATAGGTGGAAAATCTCTTAACTCCATTTCTCTATCGGTTTGAGGGGTCGAACACCTCACTACACCATGAGCTCATTCATATGGTACTCCAGTAGAAACAGTTCATCGAAACATTGAATAGATGATTATCGCTTATCCATTAATAAAAATTGCAGATAGGACGAATATCGATAGAAAATAGAATTGGCAAATAATACCGTATCTCATACCGGAAGTAGTGCTTCCCTCTTCTTCTTAGACCATCGTTGTGACACGAAATCAGAACATCGATTGGATCAGGCGGAAAGACAACATGGAGAAAGTTCACTCAATTATAGGGTTGAAAAAATGAGTAAAATCGACATTCAACACAAAGTCAAAATTCGATTAAGAAAATATTCCAATTAAAAATAAAACAAATTTAATTCTAATGAAAATAAGTCCGTAGATATTAGGGTAGAAACACAATTTTCCTATCTTGATAAAAAATAATAGGTAATAATGCCGAGGTTATTCTGCCAAATCAGAACATCAATGCCTGAAATGAGCTTACGTCAAACTGCCTATTTATCTAATGATAGTGAAGTTAGCAGATAAATCCGATAGACCAGTAGGAAGCGATTATATTACCAACGTTGACATTCCCCATCGAAGTAAAAACTCATTAACCTCCTAAATCCAGACATATAACATGGTAGCAAAACCAACCAGCTCGAGAGAAACCAAACTTTAAGCCTAAAACAGTCCTGTTCCTGTACAACTGCCACAGATATCAATTCAGAACTCGACAGTCTATTGGACTTGGTACAGAACTTCCCATTCGACAAGTATAAGCTAGAGAAAGTAGATATGATTTAGAATGCTGTCGCCTATGAAGGGTTGTGAATGATTGTCGACAAGCAGAAAATTATCCTTGGTACATGGTCCTGGGTCAGTGGTTGTCCCATCAGTGATAGTCGAACTTCTTCTCCGAACCACTGTGGAACTGTGCCTACCGCTCCAAGAGGGACGAAAACCGAACGAAGTACATAAATTTGAGGCCGTTCTGCATCAATTAAAAATGCCTAAACTCCACAATGCCATCACGAAATATCAACCCCTATAAATAGTCGACTCCAGGATGCTTAATGAGGAAGGATTGAAGAACCCCATCAGCAGGAAAACACCTAATGTAGAAGTGAGAAAATACTACAATCAACATTGAAACCGAGATGTCTGGCTGGCTGGCTGGCTGGCTGTAACTACCTTTAATTATCTCACCATTCAAACATTGTCCAAAATCCTGGTAATCAAGATTCTCTCATATGTGTGGAGCTTTGTGGGACGCTGAGGTAGACTAGCAGTTGGCGTTCGATCGTTGCCCAGGCTATTCTTGCTACAAGGGTCTCCTCATCGCTGAAGATGTTGATTGCAACATCAGGTGGAAAAAATTGACCAGCTAGCAGCAGCTTACCTATGTCACCATGTCCACCTAACTTCTTCGACACGACCATCCTGCCTTAATTGGTGGGAACGCGGGTATTTCCCCCGAAAAATCGAGGCCAGTCTACAATTCTGAGGACGTTCTGAGCGAGCTTCGCTGGTACTTCCGTCGTGAGTATGCACTGCCCGACAATTTGTTGGAGAAGCCCAATATAAATGCCCGGGTTAGGAGCCCTGCTTTCTTTAAACGGTGAAAACTCGCTTGATAAGATCATGGCTGAAAGTTATGTTATAGTTGCCACTCAGGTCGAGAAATCAGGAAAAGAAAGCTCTTCAACTAACGTCACTATCAGCATTAATATTCATTGAAATTGGGTCCGCATGATGAAAAGAATATCGAAATTCATGGAAAAAATCAGACATTTTTTCGAGAATGAAAAAAAAAAGTGTCCGACCAACCGCAATCCAGCAATTTCTTCTTAAGAATTGAAAATTATCACTTCAGAAATGATCAATATTTTTGTAGTATTTCATTATTTTACGACAGAAAATTATAATTAAACATCGCTGTAACGAAGAGCGCATGCGTTTAGAGCTATCTGTAACTGTCGAGAATGCCGCATTAATTGTGATTGGTGGAACAGAGGTAAACAGACATATGCCTTATACATATGCCCTGGATATACAGCGGCTCTGTCAAAGGTTTTGACATGGGCATACGGGAGCAGTTCTTCCCTAGGGAAGAACCAGGACCCAGAGCATACGTCCCGGTTGGGAGACCATGCCGGGCCAGGGGACCGGCAAACTTCTGTAAGTCAAGTGTGGCGGCAGTAATAATGAGACTGCGGGGGGATGGACCTAGCGAGAAAATCACCTTGTGAGAGGTCACACTCTCTGATCATCGACAGATCATGTTTCTTCTCAGAGGTAATGACAAGTGGAGCAGGAGCGGGCGCGGAGAGATTCCAAATCCACTGACATGCGGTCTTTTAGAAGAGATATGGACAGAAAACAGGATGGCTCGAAGTCAGGGTTATATTTATGCCGGGTGAATGCAGCTGTCATAACGCTGAGGCTTGTACACCTATCAGGTTGAGCTTCCTTCTGCTTAAAACACTGGAGAGGCTCGCTGGTAGACATTAGACACATTAAGGAGGGAGCGCTGAAGACGAATTCTATCAACCCCTCTCACCATGCCTACCACGGCACGTCTGAGTGCTACAACAGCCGCGAAAGACGACGTGGGCGTGCACATAGACTTCATCAAGGACGTGGTCCAAGAACGGGTGGAGAGAGAAATTATGGATAGATGGGGGTTTGATGAGGATGCCTGTAGCGGCTTGGCAGTCGGTATCACCGAGCTCTGCCACGGCTCCACCACCCAAGCGCCAACGTCGGAAACAGGAGCTGACTCCCCGACAAGACTGAAACGCTTGGAAAGTTTCCCTCCATAATCATTAGACGTTACGCCACAGCTTTAGCGTACTTATACACGATAATTATTGGACACTAAAACATTATCTTTTGTACCTTCAGAGTTTAGCCAATAATGACAACTATTATTAATATAGTATATCTAAACAGTATTACTAGGTAACAGTATTACGTAGGTAGATACGTAGCAGCAAATCAACCGTCCCATAATGCAGTCGGGAAACATCAACTGTCAAGGGCTGGACAATCTCCTAGGTCTATTTGCAGCCCACCATCCAATGCATCTACTGGTCCTGCAAGTTTTCTAAATTACTACCCTTATGGTGCAACCCACCATCACCCACCCATGCAAGATGATGGTCAAGTCTGGGCTCCTTTTTACTTCAAAGCACCCAAGTTCGTTAGGGAGGACCCTGAGACCTGGTTCATTTGCATTGAACCTCAATTTCGATCCCGACACATCACCAGTGACAGAACCGCATTCAATGCAGTCCTTGGGGCCATTTTCTTGGGAAATTTCTGATGTCATGAGAGCTGCACCCGACAGAGATAAGTACCCCTACCTCAAGCAACGAATTATCAAAAGATTTTCTGAATCAGTTGACCAGCGTTTGAGTTTACCAGTTACTAACAGGACTTAATCTGGGCAAAAAAAGGCCCAGCCAACTTCTCAGGGAGATCAGGGACCTGGCCTGTGGAACCGCCACAGACAAGCTCCTGCGTAGCAGGTGGCTAGCTCTACTTCCTGACATTGTTGGCAAGATCCTGAAGGTCTTTCCAGATGACAGTCCACTCGGAAAGCTGGTTGAAGCTGCAGACAGCATCATGGAGTGATGCACATACGTCATGTCCACCAACGTCCAACAGCAGTCCTTGGTAGCAGCCACTGATCCTTTCAACGCTAATTCAAACGATGCGATGCTGTATAGGCTTGATGCCCTGGAACAGGCAGTGCAGGCACTGTCCCAGTCCCTCCAACAATTGAATGCCAGGGTAGGACAGCCTGACTCGAGGAGATCTCGGTCACATTCTCGCTCTCGATCAGCGACTCCTGCACCCTCGAGCCAGGGTGCTCTCTGCTATTACCATGAACGCTTTGGAGACAAAGCTTGACGATGCACTATCCCATGTGCCCGATCGAGAGCCCTCCACCAGACCTACGAGGGAAACTAGAACTGCTGTCATCCCTACAGGCGGTTGGCGAGAGCAACAACAACACCACCATCAAAGAATGACGCCTATTTCTCCATGACACCCAAAACCACATGAAACTTCTCATTGACTCAGGGTTGGTCATCTCCATAATCCCACGTGCATTATCGCACTCGTGCAATCAACTGTCAGACCTCAAGCCGTACGCGGCAAACAACATCTGCATCAACACTTACGACCAGCAATTGCTCACACTCAACATCGGCATTCACCGTCCACTCAAATGGGTATTTGTGGTCGCTGACGTCAAAACTGCCATCATCGGAGCTGACCTTCTAGCCCACTACGGCTTGATAATTGATCTCAAGGGACATAGTCTCATCAACTGGGAGACTCAGCTCACTGCTGCTGGTCAGCTAGTTCACACCTCAGTTTATGGCATCTCAACAATTGCCCCCACTGATTCCTCCCTGCCTCCAGCCTATCAACAACTCCTCCGTAAGTAGATCAGCATTACCATGCCAGCACCCATCAGACACAGATAATCCTGTCTCGCATCCCTGTCTCGCGTTGTCACCACAGGCCCACCAGTTGTGGAACGGCCAAGGCGACTCACCGGCGAGAAGCTTCAGGCTGCTAAGGATGAGTTCGACCTTCCACTCCCGTACAACTTCATCCAGCCTTCCTCAAGTCAATGGGCAAGTCCCTTGCACATGGTACGCAAGAAAACAGGTAGTTGGCGGTCAACTGGTGACTGGTGACACAAACATTTTTCTGCATTTTCGATCATCCTTGATATGAAATAAAATAATAAAATTTAAAGGCTTGGTGCATTTTTCTCTTACTTTCCACACTCAAATTTTCATCGAAGAACGCCAAAACAATCAATTCTTTGGATAAATGCCAGAGGTTACTAGTTAATTTCTCAGACAGCCTTGCAAATCTTGTTCGGGGAAGAACTAGGACGACCGGCATTTTCGGCAAACAGTTGTAACAATGTTAAGACTTTAGCGGGAGCGGTCACTGTATTTGGTGCTGTAAACCTGGCTCTTTGATACCAAAGAACAATGAAAATCAAAGCATCGGAACTAGAGGTACACCCTATTGCCGTCTCAAAAACTGCTTTCAAGAGCAGTTCAACAATGCGATGGCGACATCTCAAATACACGAGTTTCTTTTCAAGTAGTTCCTCCAGCACAATGCACGTTTCAGTAACGCTGCCTATATCAACCACCATCCCGCATGCATTATCGAGAACGTCCCACTCTTGCAAACATTTATAAACTACTTGAGCTCGCTGCCCCCGTTGCCCTGGTCTTCTTTCCAGATTAGGTTCTTATAGCCTGATACGACAACTGGACGGCGATCAACCGTTTCATATTTATTCTCTACTGCTGGTAGCTGTTTCCCAATCTAATGAACTGTGAGCATATGGCATGATCGAGCTTTAACATTCTCTTGGATGAGACGACTGAGAAACTCACGTTGCACAATTCGATTTCCCCGGAGAGTTTCACGGCTCACATTTATTTCTTCTAAAGTAGCGTTGGTCATTAAAGTCGCTGCTAATAAAAGTGTAGCCACACGATCACTCACTTGGGTCCTATCCAGAATAACCGTGAGATCTGGGATCATGATGTCATGCCCCGGAATTTGGTCAATTACATTATTGTTGAATAAATGGGCACACAGCATTGTGAGCGTGACACTTGCCAGCATAACTGGATTATGCTGGCCAAGTAAAGACATACAAACAATTATGTATTTAAGAGGCCGTTTAGGTATGGAAAACGTCGGTTCCAAATGGGGCTCTGACTCGTAATCATTGTAATCAGCCAGATGACATAGTTATCTATGATATACTATGAAGTAATAAACTCTTATATTTAAATACCTATAAACTATTTATTGGTGTGCTTTATCCTTTCTAGCCTAGAACCCACAATAAATATAAGTACCTCCCACCCAGGTTATGACAATGAACTTTATTTTTTTTTTATTGTTTAGACGTTAATTTCCCCCCATAACTGGTGTGCAGTTTAACACTATGCTCTATTTGTTTTAAAACTTCTTCGGTATCTTCATTTTTCGATTAGTATAAAGGGAAATTTAAAAATCCACACATGGAAAACAAATTTTCTAAATATGAAGATAACTATTGGTCATTGAAATAAACATGAAGGTACTCTTCAAATTCAGCTTCCCGAATTGATGACTTCTTTCAGCTAGCTCTTTAAATTTTTGGTCCAATGTCGACCTTACCGAAAAATATGTCAAGGAAGAAATACCAAACATTGCAGTTTCGACTGGCTGATGTTGATTCTGAATATAAAAAAGGAATATTTTTGAAAATAATATTTTTTTTTATTTTCTTCAATTAACATTTATACTTCAATCAATTTCATTTCTTGAATAAATAACTGCGGGACCACTGGAACATGACATTGTGGAATTTGTTCCTTGCCTCTGAAATTAAACAGCAGTTTTTTACATTTCATTTGTAACGTCTGCTTTCAAAATTAATAAAAATGTCATGGTGAAGAACATTTCATATTTTCCATTTTTGACTCATTTCCCCGCTTTTCCTTTTCTCCATCGATATTTCTCCTCTTATCGTGTTCTTAACTGTTACCCCCACTTTGGTTAATTTCAGCCGAGGCGAAGGCCCTTTACGACTTGGGTCATAAAGGCCCATCACCCGACACAATAAGCTTTCGTCTACTTTTTGTTATGTACTAATAGAGGTCCGGAGCACGACTTGCTCTCAGAGCAGAGGTTGCCCATCCCCGTTCTATATCATCAAAGCTCCCTTTCCTAGATTTGCAATGATATTATTTTCATTTGCATATTTCCGCTCTATACTGCACTATGAATGATTGAACGTGATAACAATAAGTTTCATTCATTCTGCGTGTTAAGGATGTATAGCGTGATTTTTGTAAATAACAACGAGACTGATCGGATATTCGATACCATCTCAAAGCTTGAACAATGAGCTTTTAGATGGTACAACACTCCCGGACATGCGATAATTATTTTTCATGTAAAGTAAAATAGTACTGTTCAAATACAAATTTATTTCAACAATATCCATCCACCACACGCGATTGAGAAAACTTCCACTTTGAAAAAATACATGAAAATTATCAAAAATTAGGAAAAAAAATTAGACAGTTAAAATAAAAAAGAAGAATGATTAATCAATATCCCGTTACATGTTGGGATTGTTTGCATTTTGGGCGCGTTTCTGATATCGCTCTAATATTATAAAATTCAGTTTCATTGATGGTCGAAAGAAGTCTGTCTAAGATTCATCTACCTAATCTGGTGACAAGGTCACATCACATCACAATGTCGAAATGATGCTACATAAGCATCACGCCACTTGTAAAAATAAATAAACGATAACATTTAAAACCAATAACAAGCTATGTCTTAGCAGCGCCAGCGATCAGAGCAGAGAAAGTAATTCCCGTATCTGTCCAGAACGGATTCCCGAATCAGCTCAGTTTTATTTTTCTCGGTCTTGACCGTGTAAATCGAGTGTCATGTCCATTGTGAGTACAATTACTTGAAGATATTCATCTTGGAGAAGTGCTGAGGGCAGGGTGGAAATACCTGTTGTACTCTTCTTATGAGTTTCTAATCGCTAAACCCAAAATCCGTCATTGATAATGTCCAAAGTAGTAAGAGAAAGGTCGCGTAAGTACTCATTTCAATTTAATCCTGTTACAATAATAACCAATTCAATAAAAACCAGGCAAAAGAAGGTGAACCGAACAATCACAGGAGTAAGTAATTAAACCAATTCAATGTGGCACATATAGTTCCTCCCTAGCTCTCTCCTCCCATATTTCAATCTACTGTGCTTAATTCAGATTTTTGAAAGTTGGTAAGATCCTCCAGGAATCTTCTTCCTCCATGGAGGTTATTCATCCTCATAGTTCGGGGCTGTGACCAGGGCTGCCAGACGACGGTTCTCTCCAAAAATCTTATGATTTTTCAAAAATAGAGTAGATCAAAGAAAGCTCCGAGTGAGATATCAACTACGTTGTTCCAAAAGCATCAATTCTTCACGTGATCGACTTCACTCGATTACCTGGGACTGTATAAAATCAAACAAATCTTTTGAAAAAAATCGTCGTCTGGTAACTCTGCCTGTGACAATTATTTAAAGGTAAGAATCCACAACTTGACAAAAATATTCATTTCACTGCCCTATGCAAACAGAGTGAATATCAAAATAGATATCCTCTCAATTTTTTCATACACAAAACGAACTCAGAATTATCTCCCTAGATGAGAATTACACTATTCTTTCTGCTTCTAAAAGCGTTTCATTCTAAATTAAATTACGAATCGTTATGGAGAAGAGAACAATTTAAAACCAACCAATTTCAGCGGGAAATTGAAAAAAAAGTTTCCAATGGTAATTGGAGATTGCACTGCATTTTTTCTGCTTTGCTCTGTTTTGACTTAAAGTGCCAGAAAACTCCTAACAAAAATATATTTTTGAACTTGTATACTCATGATAGTTGTGATACTCATTACATCCATATATTATATATTATATACCTTCTTTAACGCGAAAATGTTATAATTTTGGTTCGGTTAACGGGTGTACATACGGAACAGATAATAAAAATAGTTCAAATTGAGCAAGATGAAATATAAGGAATTTCTATGCATTCCTTAAATGGTCACGCCTCCCCATGAAAGTTATAATTATTCGTGCTATCGTTTCTTTGCCAAGAAAGAAGTAAGAAAAAATCAACAATGGCCGAATTAAATTTCATTCTAAATGGACCTTTCAAAATACATAAAAAAATTATCAATTTTATATGGAAAAAGTTACCTGATGCCTCAAGTCCTCTTCTTCATCCGAGCAGTCTTCGATACTGGCAATACTAGCTCCCCTAGGACTAAGTCCAGGTGGACTATACCCATTGATCCCCCTTGTTTCCGCTCTCTTTTGTGCAGCTCTAGCATTCTTAAACCAATAAACCACATTGTTAACATCAAGTGGCTTTCTTCCTCGTCTCGACTCCAGTGAGTTCAGCTCTGATACATAACGCTGTATCTGCTGTCTAGAGGGATGCTGATTTTCCGCAAACCATCGCTGCAACCTGGGCAACTCCAATTCCGGATCAAAGCTTGTTCTCATTCTAGTTTTGTGCGAATAAGGCAGCATCGCAGGGTGTTGAGGACCAGTCCCTCCAGTACCGCTGGACTCCATCCCTGGACTCTGATTATGTATTTGCCGATTATTACTAGCGCAAGTAATTATGGAATTTGCTCCGAGCGCAGCCATTTGGTGTTGCTGTTGCTGCAACCATGATTCAAAGCTACGCCTGGTTTCATCAGACAGCTCATTGCCACCTCTGCACAATGAAGATAAGGTCATCTGCACAAAGTCCATAAAAGGTATCAATGATAGCAATTAATTCCATTCTAAGGTTGTCATAAAGCTTTTAAATATTTACAGAGGGAAAGAGTATATTTTACATTAATGGTAAAAAATTTGATATTCCTGGCGAGAGGATTTGAGTTGTTTATATTTCGCTCCTTTTATCGGCCTCAAAAATCACTTAACATTCTCAATAGAAATTACGTGGTCTCTGAAAGCCCATCAAATGACACCCTTGGCAGACAGTGGCGAGGTTTGTACTCGATTTTCTACCTTACACCTCACTTAACGCTATCAACACAAATATTTCGCTGTTCGCACTTAATTTTAAAAGAACAAATTGTTATTCTTGCTCACTTCACCCAGTTCGATAAATAAACATTATCATTTGATTCAAGGGATTGCTGGAAACAATTTTTCGAGCAAGTCGGAATTTATCATTGGTTAAAGTACGTATCATATAAGGTGAAAAGGTACTTGTTAATGGTAGAAACTATAATAGAATTCATAATATCAAACAGCGACCATATATTTCATAAGTTATAGTGAATATGAACAATTCTAACGAAATTTAGATGTATAGCCTACGATAGGCGATTCGTACAATGGATGGAAAATTGCTAATACAGGATAAGGTAACCTAAATTCCGCACGTTACTCTATCATATTTATTTGATAGACCGACCTGAAGATGTACCATAGTAGAACAAGCTCATTACGTCAACATCTGAATTAGACAACTGGTTTTATCTGCGATATATCACTGACTGTATTAGCAGTCCTGATTCTATCGCAAAAATAGAAATAATTGCATGCCGGGGCCACGTTATTCCTGAACTTCCATGTCCAAATATTATTATGACCGTGAAGTTCGCTGATTTTCCACTAAAAAAAACTTTAAGGGCCGGGTGGACTATCTATCGAGCGTCATCTTTGATTTAAATTTTATCTTTTTAACCTAAAATACATAAAAATTTGAGCTAAGTTTTGAGGTCACGAAAATCACTGGAGTTGGCATAAAAAAATAATGAAAAAAAAGAGGAAAAAATTTTGAAGGGCGCTAAAGAGCAATATTTATGAAAAGGGATTTTCCAGGTTTACAAAAAAATAATGAAAAATATGTAGCATGTATGTCAAGTATTCACCACACAAACCAAACCCTCCACTGAATTGAATGCAGCTACAGGCAATCAAATGTTGCAGATTTTTCATTATTTTTTTGTAAACCTGGAAAATCCCTTTTCATAAATATTGCTCTTTAGCGCCCTTCAAAATTTTTTCCTCTTTTTTTTCATTATTTTTTCATGCCAAATCCAGTGATTTTCGTGACCTCAAAACTTATCCCAAATTTTTATGTATTTTAGGCTAGAAAGATAAAATTTAAACAAAAGATGACGTTCTATAGGTAGTCCACCCGGGCCTTAACACGGAATATCTGATAAAAGCATAATCTAATTTGAAGAAAAAAAAAAATCAGCATATTCGACATTATGCAGCATATCACTTTCCCGAAAACTCATCCCGATTTAACTATATATTTTGATGCCACGGGCTCAGTTGTACGAAAGAGTACTAGAAAGCCCAATTGAGACTGTCATGAAAGCTTTTCCGAGAATCGCTAAATCAGCACAGCCACTGTGTGAAAAACTTCAAGAAGCACTTGTCACGAAACATGAAGTAGTGGATTACCCGGACATCGAGAATGGACCGATGTATGAACGAAGTCCATTCTATCAGCATTTCGACAAGATTCGCGGGACAACGAGGAAAGACATCGACAACTGTAAGGAACAAGAAAAAATTAATAAATACCAATCAGTTGAGATTTCTGTCACTCGTTGCAAGATCTTCTCCCATATGTACCTCTTTGGTCGATTCTTGTGATTCCTGAGAAGAACCACATGATAAATACTTCTGCTGAAAATCACTTCAAGATCGTGAAGTCCGACATGACTGAAAATATGAAAGTTCCCACGTTTATTTCTCGAACTCATGAGCGCATGCTTCACGTTTATACTGAGCTAGATTTACCCGATCCCAAAACTTGCCTGAGACGTTCTAAAAAAAGGATTAATGAGCCAGATAATGCAGAATCTGAAGAATATTAGAGACGTGGAATTTCTCAATCCGGGAAACTCAGAAGTAAATACCAAGAAGCAAACATGTTCAGAAGAATTGCAGCGAAGCACGAGCAGCGCACCTTGGAGTTCCATGAAAACCATGCATTTAAAAATTAAGCTGTTTATCATTTGGCTCAACCATCACGCGTTTTCTTCGTGGCATTAATTAGTGCTCTGCCCAAACGGACAGCAAGTATAATGATCATGTCTGACGATTACGGGATTCTATTTGGGAAAGAGTGGCTCAGTAATAATATAATTTACTACTGGGCTGCGATATTAATAAGATTTTCCCAAGAAAATCACAGAGTGGCTTATGTTCCTTGTGAAGTGAGCACATATGTTACATCGGGAGTAATGATGAATACGGAGTCGTTACCCCGCAATTTCTACAGACAATTTGAGAGTTCATGGAAGCAAAAATCCCTAATATTTCTCCCTCTAAATATTAACAATTCTCCCTGGATTTTGATCCGTACTGACGTAACACAGTCCCGAGTTTATTTTATTGATCCAGGCTGAGACGTTCTAAACAGAAGAGCGAAAAAATATCTGCATAATTTCACTCAGTGCTATCAGAAGGTAAAATATCTAGAATCTACTAAAAATAGTATCCATGTTTTGATCGATATATATTGATTAATTATAGTTCTACAGGTTTATCCATCGTCGGAATTTGAGTGGTCGGTGGGAGTACCATCTCATCCGAAGCAGCTTGATGGATACAACTGCGGAATGTTTGTGCTTCATTTTATCAATCAAATTCTCCTTGGAAATATTTCTCACATGAATCCACTCTTGGATCCGGATGAGAAAAGAAAGGAAATCAGAGAAAGAATTCTGTTGCACTCTGCCGATGTTGCTGATCTTTGCCTTTATTGTGGAAGAGATGAAACCATGCTGAGAAATCAAACTTGGGTACAGTGTAAAACGTGTGAGAGATGGGCTGCATATACATGCCTATCTCATCTGAATCTAAAAGAAGAGGAATTGAGTAATAAAAATTTCATTTTTAAATGCGATTTTTGCATCCAATTTTTCTCATTGAATCGAGAATAACAGAAATTTTCCTCCATGAAGATATGTTTTGAAGTACAATCTCTTCATGATTGCTACCAATTTGCAGAGGAAAAATGTCGTTGAAATGTAAATAATCATATGTAAATACCCTCGTTTGGATTTGTTAATGTAAATAAGAATATATCTTCAGATATTGCTATTATATTCTCATTTTTCGTTAAGAAAAGCATTTCACGTGAAGATTGGAACTACAGTGATACGTCAGATGTTTTTTCTTAATATCATGACTTCTTTAAAAGATATTCGATGTTAGAGACGACAATTTTCTAAATTTCGGCATTTGTCGTCAATGAAACTATAGGAAACAGTTTTGAATTGTCTTCATGTTAATCTTCCAGAATGAATAATACTTTACGCTCATTTTTTCAAAATTCAGTTAATTAGTTTTTAGAAAGATTCCCTGCTGATCATTTTTATAGAAATGAGTATTGCTTATAACATGCAATAAGAGTTGGCAAAAAAATCGAAAAATCATCACGAGAAGATTTTCTAATTCTAAAAACGTAGGAATTTTTATTTCGTCGATTGTATAATTCATGAGTACAGTTAAGCTTGCCAAAGTGGGGAGTTTTCTCAACGGATTAATTCATTACTTGGGAAGAAAATGTAAGAATAAAAAAATATCACGACGAGATGTTACGAAGTTTAAGTTGATTTTGAATAGTTCTATTCTAGAGAGAGATATTCCGTGTGAAGGGGTTTCCGAAATTTTTAGATCTATAAAATCCGTTTTCACTTTCAATAATGCCATATGTAGGATTCATCACGATTAAAATTCATTATGTCGAATGTATTGTATATATGTTTTTTTTTCAAATTCTGTTATTCTTCTATCAGATATTCAATGTTAAGGTTTTTTTCAGTTGGAAATCAGCGAACTTCAGGATCATGTATTATTTCATGTCTTCCTGTTTTTTTTCTATTTTTGTCGGCACGTAGAGCGTAGTTGTCGCACTATTGATTTATTAAAACGTCTGTTCGTGTGAGGGACGCAACAAGTTGGCAGCATGACACCTCAGTGAAGTCAGATGAGATTTTCGTCCGCAACGTTCTCGCACACTTTCCGGGGCTCCATTAATGTACAGGTGTAAAGCCCGTAATTATAATTTCAATTCGCATGATCAATAATTCAAGTTTATGATAAAAAATGATAGAATTCAACGAGTTCTGACTTGAAAATTACCTGCAAAAAATGACTTGGTACCAATGGTAAATAAGCGTGACAGATTTTCGAAATATCAATAATTATCGGTTTTAAGTATACATTTTTCTACAATAGAAATAGCAAATTAATTCCTTTTTTATTAAAATTATTTATTTTTAGTTTTGTTTGAACACTTTCTGTTAATGTCTATATTCAGTACTTTGCACTGCGATTCTGCGAAAAATATTTAATCACAGGAAATTGAATGTGAAATTTAGTCAGTTTATAGGTCCTAATATGTATTTCCTCTGTGTTAAATTAGAAACTAATGGGTGGAGTATTTTTCGAAATATTGGTGATTGTTTCTGAAAAGCTCTCGGCCAGCGGATAAAGCCGTTCCCAAAGGGAATCGTCGTTAGGTATATATTATTATATATCCGTTTCTATAATTGTAGGTTTCAATCAGTGATAGACATTCTTCTAAAATATTAAACAGTCACCGAGAGTGTACTGTGGTTGCATTTCTGGACGATTATCTTAAGATGCGAGATGATTATCTCTGCTACATTGTCCGATCTGGCTTACAAGTGATTTTTATTTCTGCGCCACTCAAATAAATACACGGAGAAAAATATGTACGAAAAATTATTGGTCTCGTATTAGCAAACGCGGGATATGCCCTGACGGAAAGTCATGTGAAATTCATGAAAAATCACTGCATTTCTCCGGAATATTTACTGCGCAGGGCAACAAAAATTACTGGACTGATCCTCAATTTTCTCCGAAGTTCATTCGATGGTCTAAAAATGTACTGCTAAAAACCTGAAATATTCGTACTAGTTAGTCACTTTTTACTGCTATTCCAGTAAATTTTACTGCACTTCCAGTAACTTTTACTTCCCAGGTAGGAATTCCAAGCTCCAACAACTGGTCCAAGCTTGGCTCAACCTAGACTTGCCTAGGCTTTGGCAACCAAGCTTGGGCCATATTTCACCCAATGGTTAAACCAGGCTTCAGCCAATGTTGAAACATGAGCTTTGGTTACCAGGCACGGGTCAGAAATGGGCCAAGACTGGCTACCAAGGGTTGGTCAGCAAGGGACGGCCAGCCTTCGCCCCAGCTTGGTGGCCAATGACTCGCCGGGACTGACAGACGTTCCTGGGACGACAACTCCTGGTCCACGTTCGGTTTGCCCTTTTTCGACCTAGCATCGGGTAGGGCGATCTTTATCCAACATTGGACCGACCATGGAAGCCAAGGCTCAACCCAGGCAGGAATTGACAATTGGCCCAAGCTTGAATGATGGGCGGCCCAACCCTTGCAGATACGTGGAGGGGGGGAGGGCATCTGAATAATCAATTATGGAGATAATTGGTAGCTGGTGAGATAGAAGTTAGTAGGGATTATATTTTGAAACTTCCTGGAGTCTATATATCGATGATTTAGGTATATTAGTACCAATAGCGCATTGGACTAGCGGTTAGCACGCAGGACTAGAGATTTGGGGGTCGCCGGTTCGATCCCCGGTTAGGGTAATATTTCAAGTTAACAAATGAGCGATTCCCGGTCGAAAATAAGTTGGGAGGGAGTAATTAGACACTAATCAACTGTAAAAATGCTTGAATGAGCATTATTTTTATTTTTTTATCAATTTAAATATATAAATATAAGGCATGGCTAAGGTCTGGCAACCAAGCTAGTCTCAAGTCTGGTGGCCAAGGAAGGCCCGCACGTTATCATCCCAGAGCTCAACCAGGCTTGAGCCAGCCTTGGATGCCAATCTCGGGCCTTGTTTAGCCGGGGTTGGGCCGCCCATCACCCAAGCTTGGGCCAATTGTCAATTCCTGCCTGGGTTCATTTCTCATTACGTTTTCAGTGTCGGAGGTGGCAAATTTTACTGGACTGGACTGTAATATTGAAGGTAAGGTCGCAATACTCCACGCTTACTGGGCAGTCCGGTAATTTTTCAAGTGATTCTGGTACGAATTGTTCATACAAATTTTTCTCCGTGTAGTACTTATTCACAGATACATTATATCATTCCTCATAAGTGCCTCATGAAGATTCCAGATGACATGTAGCCACTAAAATGATTACACTTGGAGAACGCATGACATCAATTTCACCTTATGTACCAGTAGAGTTTCAAAGGAAAGGGTTTGATATCGAGATGATAGGGCGATGGAAGGCTACTCAATATAGCTTCATCTTACTATACCTGGGGAGTATCGTCTTGAAAAATGTTTTGTCGAAACATCTATATCGACATCTGTTGCACTTATACCATGCAGATGAGCTGCTGAAGAACTTTCTTCTGTCAATGCCCACATATTATGGACCCGACTGCTAGATGATATAAGACATTCCCAACCTCCATTAACAGATTCTTCAGACTTTTTTGGCGAAAATTTTTTCGCAAAATGGCAAGAGTTGGTGAAAGGCTCAGTCAAGCTTAACTGGTCAATAAATTAGGAGCCCTAGAATCATCAGATTCCGCAAAATTACAGAAAAAACGCGAAATTTGTAATTGCCGAATCATTCCAAATCCTGAAGTACAACACGTGCACGGAAATTATGTTAGAACTAAAAGAGTCAAATAACGTAGTTCAGCTAAAAAATGTGCAAATATTTTCTATTCGGCGAATATTGATAAATACTGGTATCAAAGTTCCTAGCAACGATTCCAACGGTTGTTATGTTAGAGGACTTTTTTATGTAACTAAGAAGAATGTATTTGAAAAGCCCTATCCATCTGAAGATGTAGGAATCGTTGAAGTTAGAGAATTCTCGAAGTACCTCACTCATTACCCAGTTTCTTCGGTGAAAACGAAGTCTGTTTTTATCAGTGTTGAAAATAAAAATTATGCAATTACGATGCTGCAAAATCAATCATAAGACTAAGTCTGTAAATGATAGAAAAGTCTAATCTTTTCATGCAGTTATAGCATGAAACAGCACATAATTTGGAAAAAATAGCATAGGTAAAGAATTATATTTGATTTAATGTATTTCATTGGAAGACAAATTAATGCACGATTTATGAAAAACATCGAATGTTCGAAAAAGTAATACTGACGTAAGTCGAAGGTAAGAAATTAAATAGAAAAAAATGCATAAATAATTAAACCCCAATCGTAGAGAGCGAGGAGACGCAGTGATCAATAGTCAACGAACCCCTCTCCGTTCTCACTCCGATGATAGATCACTTGCGCAAGAGGGGGCACACACGCTAAGACCTATCATTTTGTTGCGCATCAAAGTGTCGTTAATTACACCAAAAATTTACTTCTCACTATTTGCCATTTTCCTATTCTGATTTTGAGTGGCTTATTGACATTTACCATTCAATTTGACTTTTTTAGAACGAAATCAAATAGTTCAATCAGTTGGAATCAGGATTTTTCGATATATTAGTGTGGAATCGATAAACAACAGTGTATTGTGCTTTAACCTAACTCAACGATTTATCTACGTTGAATCAATTTTTGTTGAATTAAATCCTTAGAATTCATACAGTACGCAACAATTCGATATGGCATCTGGTTGAACGTTAACGATATAATTATATTTTTCACTATCACATTAATATATTGAAGAGATATCTCGATTGTAAATTAATGCTTTTTGAGCTATCAACCGTGAAGGATGATGGTGATCCAGATGTTGATTTATTCCGCAATCTTTCTGTAGTTGTGTTGGAAATATTATCCCTCCCACATTCTACTGCGCACAAGGAGTGTATTTTTTTCCTAAATTAACTTAATTAAGGCCAAGGTACGTGTTATATCGGGAGATGATAATTGCGTCGAAGATCAATTTTTGCTCTTATGGCTAGAATTTGTAATTTGATAAAGAAAGGTGACGGTCCTTTTATTTTTACCTGCGGTTATCGTTTGGAATTTTATTTAAATTGATCCTAATGATTTGTAGGAGGGTGTGAGTTAAGCAAATAGGTTGAGCCTCGCTTTTTTATAGTGGTCAATTCATCACTATAACTGCTATGCAATGATAAATTGTGAATTATTGAAATAATTTCACGTTTCTCTATCAGCGAACAGTTGGTACACTATCACAAATACTTAGATGGAATTCTTGTCTTTCAGTAGTTCACAATGGTTTGAAATTCGAATAAGACTTGAGTCCTACAAATTATCATAGTCACTGATAATTGTTATTGATTGAGTCACTCTTACTATTTGCCGCCGTTGACCACTAATTCTCACGACATTACATCCCCAGAATACTTGCTAATTCATATTCTCTATTACTAGTCACGAACACACAGAATTTTAATAAAATAATGTTTGAACACTAAACCATAGCCGGATCGATTCCAATAGTTTTTCGTGTCTAATCGTTTTGGGAGGCCATACTACAGCTTTCTTGGGGAATTAAAAATTTGTTTGGAGTTGGGATAGTGGCATGATTTCTAGCTCTTTCAGCTCATGGTTCATGGACCCAGCTCCGTTTGTCAAAATTACTGGAATTGTGGTTCTTGAAATGCAGATGTTCCGGAGGAATGCGACGTTGTATATTCCTTCTAGTTTTTCCTTTTATTAGTTCTGTGAGTGATATCTGAGATGTTACAAGTAGATATCTTATATTTGTGATAATAAACTGCTCATAGAAGATATGAAGACGATTTGAAAGTTCTGCATTTGAAATTTTGCACTGCTTGAGCGGTTCCTACCTTACCATTCCTCGATATCATAATTTCACATGAAACAGCATAATTTTGTGAAGGAGATATCAGAATCCAGGCCTCCCAGCTAGCAATACTAGGCGTGCAGTAGAGTTAATTTATCTTCAACTTAAATTCTAAGGGTTGGGTCCAGTAACTCTCACTAGTGATCCTAGCTATGCACGTGATCCTCGTCCAGTGGAAATTACAAAAGTGAAATTTAAGAGAAAGCAGAGAAATGAAAATGGAAAAAAGGCAAGCGTATGACGTCGCAGGTTTTCCTCTCGGAAGGGTTCGGGCTTCTCTGTCCAGCGGGACAATGGACAAAGGAAACCTCACATGTGTTGAATACATGATACACAGAAACTTTTGAAATCAACAGTGCTTTGATTGTATGACTTGAAACCATGACTATTGAATTTTCTTTTATTTTTGAATTTAGAGCTTTCAAAGAATTGCCTTTTGGAATTTTGGAGAGGAATAGATATGGAATGGAACTCAAGTACTTGGCATTTACGTTTTCCTACAGCGGTGTTTCTCACGCCAGTGAATTCATTTGTACCTTGTCTACTGTCCTACCATTCCAACATCTTTTCCGACTTTCTAAGATTCCACATGTCGTCCATATTCATTTTGAAAATAATATTCGCAAAACTCAAGAATCAAAATTATTCGATTATTGGATCCATCTGTAATATCGAACTCCAGGGTATCATAGATATGGAATCGTGAGAATGTGAATATAGGACCATTGCTATGCGCATAGATTCCAAACTATCGATCTGAAAAATATGAATATTACACGATTGAAAAGAGCATAGATAATTGATAGAGTGTAACTAATGGCAATATCTTAATTCGTTCTCCCCTGCTCGAGAGAATTATCCAAAATCATTGAGTGGCAGTGGAGGGAGTAGTTGTATTGTCTATACATACCCGGCTGCGCTAAACCTCAGTCGGTTACTGATGTATGTAGTTTGGTTCGGGAATATTGAATACTTGACACAAGCATTAGGATTATAACGCAATGAAGTTTTCATTTTCTTAATTTCGCCCGTGTTGAGCCGTAGCGCCCAAGTGAGCAGTTTAGTGCGTAGCGCACCACACGTGTCGCATGCACGGGTTACATATTTATAATAAGAGAGATGGAGCAGTCGAGAAATAAAATAAAAAACAGTTAGAAATACGCATTTTGTATGGCTTCCGTGTTGAGGTTCGAGACGACGTCATTGGCGCCTCGGATTATCAGACGGACTTGCTATCGGTATTCTATCGCGTTTACACTACTCAATCGTTGCTCTTCCTTTTTTTGTGTATCGGTTAATGTCTGGGTTTGATCCGTGTATCTGTGGACCTTGCCCTTCTCTTCCCGAATTAACATCCTGGGCCAGTTAGGCCATCCTGCTTCCGTTCCATGCATCATCGGGTTCAGCCTTCCGCTGGTCGTTTTTTTGTAAGTAGATTATGGTCCCGTTGCATGGATTTACGGATTTTATGAATTAATATGAGTTAATGGATTTTATCGATTTAGGGATTTTATGT
This sequence comes from Fopius arisanus, assembly GCF_000806365.1. Taxonomy (NCBI): domain Eukaryota; kingdom Metazoa; phylum Arthropoda; class Insecta; order Hymenoptera; family Braconidae; genus Fopius; species Fopius arisanus. The sequence continues at coordinate 406,269 of NW_011887773.1, read as the reverse complement.
TGTCGTGAGGATGAGGCTTAAGTCCACTTTTCCAGTCCTTCCGTGCTCTTGTTCTTGGATATCTTTTGGATTTTGGATTATGTTTTTCGGATAACGAGGCTTACCGATCTCCGGTCACTCCACCTACTCACCATGACTTTGGTTCCTTTTGGTTTCTGTTAGCTTTGGGCCCATAAAAAGCTAGCTGGTGCCCCCATTAATATCGGTGAAACTTCAGGATGCGCGTATGAGAACAGGCGAAGGTAATAACTATTGTCGATCTCCAGAACGAGATCAGGAAAAAGGTTAGAAACCAAAATAATTTGACATTGATTCCATTGAGTGATTATTCAGTAAATTTTGAATATAGTGATTGAACTATAACAGCAAATTTATAGGTTTATTTTTTATACTGCGAATTTTACATTAGGCGTGTGCGAATAGTGTCCGGATGGAATCGAATCCAATAGTTTCATTTAATTCGAAATCTAAATCCAACTATCAAAAATTTGACTAATGATGTGAATGTGGCAGTCTATCTGGTCCCATGGCAATGCATGCTGGTACACGTCGACAATGAACCATAGAAAGATATATGACTGCTGCGGTGTAATTTCGGGGGGTTCAGAGAACCCTTCCTCTGTTACTCAGCCTTCTGGCATCAAAAACCTCAAAATAAAAATGCGAAAGAAAGTGTCAGGTACCAGGTCATTTGACGGAATGATCGTCGCAACGAAATCCTTCTCCACTTTGAGCTTCAACAGCTGCAGCCGCTCGATACGTCGAAAGTTAGTTTACAAAGAAGATGAAAGAAGATATGACTGGTATCTTCAGAAAAATAAATAAATTTAAGTACATTATCGAAAAGATGAATTTTGATAAATCGTAAAAGATTCGAAACAATATAAAAAATAATGACAAAAATCTCCTTGAACAACGATTATGGAGTAGTACCGAATATTTCATTTAAAATTTACAAAAGAGTCACTTTTGTCTCCTTAAACACGATATCAGTATCCTGTATTGCAAAATTTTATGAGAAAAAAAAATAAATAAATTAGCATAAAGTCAAAATAAAATGAAATAAAATGAATAAGTGAGTCTCGAGACTCCATTGCTACAAGTCAAGATGAGTCAAAACTAATCAGAAAGTTTTGCAAAAACTAGTCAGAATAAAAGTCAATGATTAGAAACTACACTAATGCAAAAATCGATAAGGCTATGTAACCTTCCATCTGTAACAATGAAAACCAAACAGATACAAATTCAAGACAAATAATTTCGAGTTCCCGAGACTTTCAAGCAATCGAATTTACATAAAATGCAGTAGCAAGAAACTATCAAAAATTCATGACACGTAGAAACATTCTAAAAATCGTAATATTAATAATTGGAAATCAAATAAATAAAAGTAATAATTCTGTTCAATAAATGAGATAGCAGTACGTTATTCAAAATTGACTAGAGAGAAACAGCGGTGGCTCAGTGATCAAAATAGCTAGAGATTCTCGAATGTGAATTTCAACTTGCAGTCCTACTGGAATCGGATATTCGAAATATCAATAAAGAAAATCACAAAATCTCTATCCACAGAAAATTAATAGATCATACCGAAGAATCGCTCGCCATACTCACCTACAGAGTCATTAATTATCCTCTGCGAGCAATTAAACTTCAAACGTCGCGATAATCAAGGATGGCGTCTCTGCAGCGGCAGAAAATTGTCAATTTGGCTACAGATCGCCTCTCAGTGCCCACCAACCGGAAAGTGATTTTGGTGAAATATGTGAACACACGCAACAAGTGTAGAACGGAATGAGCAACTCTGATTGGTAGTAAAGACATAATTATTCACCAATCAAAATCACTCAGGTATGCGCTACAGGTGCAATTAACTCGGAACGAATACGCTCGCGCTTTAAAATGCTTTAAATTGGGTTTTCTTATAGAGAATGAAAGAGAATAAATTCTCAGCGCTATCAAAACTAAACAAAATCATTTTTTTACATTGAACGTTCCTTAACAGAATTAATAACTCTGCTGTTACACGTGATTATCAATTGTCTTGCTGAACTCCAATGAGCAACGTATCTTGCCAACTGCATCACATCCGTGTCCATGACGACTGAATTGAGGCTCCATCCACGGCTATGTCCAAAATCAGTCCCTGAATATGACATCCGAAATCCGACGAGTATGTCCTCAAATGGAGTGCGGTGGGGCGCAGTATTCATTTAAAATAAAACAAATAAAATAACATGGTCGATCATCGGTCCGACTTTTAGATGATACCGTCGGCCCAATAATGGGAATCGATAATAGACCAAGCATTGAGATTATGTCGGCCCAATAAAGGTTGCAGTCTTGGCCCACAATGGAACCAAGACTGGTGTGCCAAGTACCAATATTGGCCAATTATAGACCAATCAATTGGTTTGTTATTGGCCCAATATCTGGATGATAACACTGGCCCGTAAGTGGCAAACAACAATGGACCAACAATGGTATTGGTCTACAATTGGTTCAATGTTGGTATTGTAAATTCTAATATTGACCGTTGTACTATTCTGTCCTGGGTTTAACGTTCAAAGAATATGTTCCTATTAGTAGCAAATTCTAGTGAGTCAATTACCAAATACTACCATGCTAAAGATAATTTTTCAAAGATTTTGTGGCAATCAATACCGCTGTAATGCCATTCTGGTATAAAAAACGCTTTTTCATGATAGAACGTTTCTTTTAGTTATTATAAATGGTTCAACTGTTTTTTTAGACATACATTCGGAAAAATATAGCATAGATGTGTTTTTGTTCTAGTATATTCTTTAAGAATATTGATAATTCTGATATCTTTTCTATACAACTTTAATCAAACTTTTCATCCCAAAAAACTATTAAATGTTAGTAGCCTTAAACAGTCTTTATCTCGATAGTTCACCTTATAAAATAATAAACATGTGGAATAGGTAACACAAGGAGCGATGAACAGGTATTTATCTTTAGTTTTCATTTCCGTTTCGATCTTTTCGTTTTTCATCTCGTTCACGACGACCACCGGCTCTGTCTCCTGCACCTGACAGCCAGGTAGTTTTCAGCTTCTGAATATCCTCTTCCGTTTGATCATTAAATTGAGTGATTATGGCTTGTTTCATCATTTGGCTAGTTTTTGTTTCTTTCCACGTCAAGTTGTCCTTGCCATTTATATCTCTACCTGAACTAGAGTATTGCAGTGATAACTCTTTTAATAGAGTATGGCCCATCAATGTTTTCGCACAATTTGAAGGTTTATTGAATCCGGACAAAAGCAGCTGATACAAAGAACACTGAAAATAGGCAACTAAAAATAGTTTGTTCAATTGAGAAGAAAACGAGTCTTCAGACTAACCAGGGCATCTGTTTGGCTTTCATCTTCAAGTTTTTTTTCCAAAGCCAAGAAATCATTGAGAGGTTGGATAGCAAATTTCGTATTCAATTTTTTGATCAACTCATTAGGCGATCCACGTGGAGCAGTAAGAATGTTAGTTTGAAGAACTGTATTCTGCATCTGACCAACTATTGCCGCTAGATCATGAAGTATACTCAATTTAGCGCTCTCCACTTCTGAGTGAATGATTTCACGTATTTGCTGCAGAAAAACAAAAAACTCTTATGAGTCAACAACCCATCACAAAAATCAGTTTTCACTGAAATTTTGAGATTAATATTATATTTGTATTAATGTGTACCACGAGAACGCTTATCCCGAATGACAGACATCGACGAGTGTTTCTGGACAATTGGATTTCTCAAATGTTCCAACTGTGATGCATTATTTGTTCTTTCTTCGAGTAAATGATCAACGTGACCTGTAAAAAGATCTTATAATTTTTTTTTTATTAAGTGCTCTATCATAAATTGTAAACGTTTTCATTAATAAAAGAAAAACCAAAAGAAGATTTCATCAAACACTGACACGACCGACTTAAAAAAAAATTTAATTAATTTTACAATTTTTCCATAAAGAAGCCAAGATGTTTTCATTTTTCGTTGGAGAATTGTACATACAATGATTCTTATTCTTTGGCATTAATTTCAAGAAACATTTTTGAAATGTTGATCAGAACGAAATTTGTTTTTGGATCGAGGATATTTGTTATAATCGTTTTTGGGAGACACAAACAAATCTACAAAATGTCGTATGTCCGTTCCCTTCTGGAAAAGTGGAAGGATGTTTTTAGGCCAAGCTTTGAGGAGTCCAAAAAAGCAATATTTATTCTATATGAGATGATATAGAATATATCACCATATCGAATCACGAAAATTTAGATCCACTATCGGTTATAAATGCTGGAACTAATCACAGCAATTGGATCAACTTTTACGAATAACCTAACTGCAATTTTCAGTCGATTACAAAATCAGTCCAGGAAAAAATTACAATAAATCAAATTAAGATTAAAATTGGCATCAAATACCTGTTTTTTTCTGCGATTTGGAACTCTCAGAACTGTTATATTCACGGTCGCTGATTTCATGCGAAGCAGAGATTTAGACCGCAGCGAATTTTCGCATTGACGCAATCTGCTTCAGTTGCCGATTGGCTGGAAAATCTGTTTTTTTCGACGTTTTCTTATTATTTTGAGCAGTGTCTTTAGCATCTGTGGTGTCAACGTCTACTTTGACCTTTGCCATTTTCAATCGTCTCTTTGCGTTCTCCAAAGACTCTTAAAAATTAACACAAAGTCAGCGTTGAAATGGAATTTCTTTCTTTATAAATTTTCTCGCTCTTACCTGCAGTGGAGAGCAATTGCACAGGGTACCCAAGCCAGTTTAGGCGGGCTGGTGTCTTATTTGTCAAAAAAAATCTGTTCTGTCGAAGGAATCGTTAGGTAAATATTTGCAAACAAATTCACCATTGACTCCTTCAGTCACCTAGGACATTGGAACAATATCCATCAAATTTTCACCTGTTTTATTCACCTCCTCGAAAATTACAATAGCATATGATGAATTTTTTTGAATTTATACGAACCCACTTAAGCCAAAACAATCGGAAAAACACGCACATATACTGTAAGAAACCACAAATTCGATAAATTTTACTGGTTCTTCGGATGACGCTCAACGTTTTTCCAGCATTTACTGACTGCGTGTAAGCGCCGCTGGCAGAGTATTCCGGAAATAGTGCCGTGTAACTCTGGGAAAACATACGACTATAGTTATGAAAATCACATCATGAAAGAGTATGAAAATTGAATAGGAAAATGAATAACACTGAATTAAAAAATGAATTAAAATATTCTTTCTATGAACAGATATTTCTATAATGTCAATTATTACATAACTTTAAGGGCCGTGCAATAGTAAAATTACTATTTTTTGTTCATTAACATTTAACAGTACACATTTATATTTACTTTCTAACACTGATATGATTTCATATTTCTTTGCCGAATCGCTGATACCAATAATACCAATGTTAATGGCCGAGATTGAATTCGGGAATAAATCAAAACGCGATGTTTCTCTCTGTCCAATTACAAAAATATTTTTACTTTTGAGACAAGTAGTATGGGAGAAATCGGAGACAGTGTGATTTATACGCACAATTTCACCATTTTTCAGCATAACAACATTGTCAGGTGAAATTGGCATCAAAGTTGAATCTTTAATTTTTATTTGGCTCAAACGTTGATAATTATTATCCTTATATTCAATAATTTAAGCTCTGTCATCCAATACACAATCTGAAATAAAATGTGTACGTTCAATTTGTAAATACTCAGCTAACTCACGTACCGAAACTCGGTTAATAATTTGAGTCAGAGGTTTATGCTACGATTTAATGAGTTTTCTAAATGTTCCAATGTTGTTTTCACCCCAGAAGGCAGAAATTTCTGTCAAAGGTAACTCAACGTTTTAAACGTCACCATCAACATGAAGTAAATTGTGCAGGCTTAACACCTGAGCACCTGGTCCGTACAATTCAGGCAACATATAACCTAATTGTCGTAACAAGTACCCGACATACTCTTTCAATTTTTTAATTAACTCGGCATCAGTTAAAATGCAACACGCAACAACTAACAGGACATAATGATTATAATGATCTTGCGGTAGAATGTTTTGAAAAATCAGAGGGCCAGCGTAATGCAGAATAAATCTTAATGCGTCGCTTTCCAATTAACTTTCTTTGTAAATCTTGAGGAATATAAGGAGACAAAGCATTTAAACGCATTCTCAATTGCTCTTTGTGATTTTTACATAATTTTTTGGGGACAACCAATTATTCAGCAACCATTTTTGTGTGCCTAAGTAGCACAAATCCATAACATCTAAAATCATACAGTTCACAGGATCAAATTGTGCAATTTTGATAATCGGTGAAAAACCTTGATGATGTGACGGTAGAGTTTGATCGATGAATGTTTTCTCTTGTAGGTTTGGTGGCAATTATATCTGGGTAAATCCGTTTCGTTCCCTTCCTTGTCTTTATGCTTTGGCCTGGTGTCTCGCATCGCTCACATGCTAAAATGCACCAGGTGGTTTAATCAATTTGATGAATGCCCGTGCTGGCGAATCAGCAATTATTCCCAACATATTGGCCATACGATCTTCGTGGGATTCTTATAAACTTGCATACCATCTATGTGTGCAAAAACTGAAATAGTGTTTTCAGTATATATATCCGGTTGAATAACCTTCATCAACCCTGTCCTAATACCCAACCATGAATATTCTCCTTGGAGGTACTCGCCTCCTATTGCAAAAGCACTCGTCATGGCAATCAGAGGTCTATTGTGCTTTATGCCAATGAGACTTTAAGCTGTTTTCGGTAATTCACTGTGACCTACTCTTCGCAGTGATACCAGCAAGTTAGACACCATAATAAGTGTCAAATTATCCAAATTTCATAGAGTGCATAAACTAATTTCTTCTCTCTAGTCTACTGAAGAATTCGTCTTCGCCATCATAGCATGCACATCTCCAGAATTGTTTTCAGGCTGTTCTTCCTGTAAATCGGTGGGTCGGAGATCACAAGGGTCCACCACTTATTCCGGGAGTATTTCAGTATCGTTAGAATTTAAGTGAACATCTTGATTTAGCACTGAGTTAACCTCTAAATTTTTACAGTTTTACACTATCCCGATCAACATATTCTGAATTATCATAACTACATTCTGTGTTAGAATTACTGGCACACTTCTGAGGATCCTCCTTTATTTTTTGGTAATGTCTGGAGACACGGTATATGGCAATTGCCATACGCCCAAGGTAACGTTTACCATATGTTTAAGCCCTTTCTTGCCATACACGTATGGCAAAAGCCATACACGTATGGCAAAAGCCATACACGTATGGCAAAAGCCATACACGTATGGCAAAAGCCATACGCACTTTTCTGCCGAATATGAGGTTACAGAACGAGCCAAAAGCGAGTTTTGTAATCATATGAGGTCGAAAAGTTCTCACGACCGTGTTTCGAACAATATTCTTTGTTATTCAGTGCGTAGGCAGGGTTTTACGACCGCGTAGCGGTCGTGAAGCGTTGCTCCACGGACTGAGCGACAAAAATATTTTATACTTAAAATACGGTTAAAATAGACTTGATTCAACTGTATATTTTTTTCCGTTTACATTAAGAACACTGTTGATTTATACTTAATTAAATAATATTTCAATGCTTTATTTTAGAAAGGATTTTGTGTTGAAGGAATGTACAAATCCAATCGCGACTTCGACTTATTTTTTCAAGGTGCTAAATCAATGGAGTATATATAATAATCACTTCATTCTGCTACCTCGTTTGAGGCAGGCAGAACAGAACCAAACTTTCGGAGTTTTACGATCTTGAACTTCAACACATTTCTTATGGTAACACGACAAACATGACTCACAGGTTATCCAATTACATAACCTTTTATTATTGACGCTCCCACAGAGCCTGCAGGTTTTGCTCCTGCATTTCTTTTGAGCATGATTGCATCCATGAATGTCAGAAAAGCCTCCTCGGAGAAGGATGTTGAAAGAAGCTGGATATTGACATTTTCATTCAAGAAAGAATCTTTCAATGCGTAAATATTTAAACAATGGGTTCTACACAATCTTAATAATTTAAGGTTATGTGATGTCTCAGAATTATTGGTGATATTAAGAGAATACCATCAGGATCTACCTAAATCAGCTCAGACTCTTATTGGTACTACCCATAGTAGGAAAATTATGTCAATGACAAGTGCATTGTTGTCTGAAGATGAGCAACAATATCTTGAAGGAGAATATCTCTGGTTAGGCATAAAAAATGGCCAGGAGAAAGCAATCTTGCCGCATGTTTACATAGAAGATGAAATTGCAGTTTTTGTTCACATCGATGGGATGCAGATGTACAAAAATTCCGCCAAAACAGTGTGGTCGATTGCCGTTAAAATTCATCATCAAAATTACGTCACCAAGCCATTTGTTGTGGCAATCTACTGTGGTGATGCCAAGCCCCTATCAGCTGATGTTTACATGCACGATTTTATTACTGAAATTTCTACTTTGACAGAGCAAGGCGTTAATTTATATGGAAGGCACTATACCTTCAAATTTTTAGGTGTTATAGCCGATTCCCCTTCAGGTGCTTTCATTAAGTGCATCACATCTTCAGGAACTTTCTATGCATGTGAAAGATGTGAGACGAAGGGTATATCCATTAAAACGTCAAAAAAAGGTTCAAAACGAGTCTATCCAGAAATGGATGCTCCAAAACGAACGGGAGAATCAGTCAACCTTCGCCGTCAATCTTTGCATCATCATCCAGAACAGCGATCACTATTTGATCGACTCCCACAGTTTGATCAAGTGAGATGCGTTGTTTTAGACGTTATGCACCTGTGGTATAGTGGAGTCCAGAACTGGCTCTTGGTGAAGTGGCTGTCCCTTAAAAATTGTGGAAGAATTACGGTAAAACTTAAGAGAGTACTGAAACGTTCCCTAGACGCGATTGCAGCTGATATTCCTGCGGAATTTCAAAGAAAAAAGTTTGACTTCAGGTTCTATTCTAGTTGGAAAGCAACGCAGTATAGATTTCTCTTGCACAATGGTGGACCTTTAATTTTTCACGATATCCTCCCCAAAGATCACTATCAGCATTACTTACTGCTTTTTGTGGTATGTCGTATTCTCATCGGTCGATATCTCAGCCAGACTAACATCGACTATGCTGAATATTTGTTAAGGACTTTCTTCTACCAACTGAGAATATTATATGGCTCTGATTCTCAGGTACTAAGTCTCCATAACTTAATCCATGTACCTGACGACGGAAGGACCTATAATTTACCTCTGAGTGAAATATCAGCCTTTTGGGGGGGAAAACTACATTGGTCAATTTAAGGAACTAGTTAAGTCTCGCCACAAACCCCTAATTCAGATCATCAACCGATTGTCAGAACGTGAGTCAACAGATTATCTGCGAATCGAACGGAAATATACAGTGTCAGCTTACGAAATGAAAGAAGGAGCAAAGATATTCGAAGTGGATGGAAAACAATACAGCGAAGTGACCAAAATAGTATTTAATAATAGTACATTGACAGAAAAGCATCCCAACAATACAATTGCTTTAAAAGGCGGTAAAATCGCGGTGATAAAAAAAATTCTCTCACTTATTTCAGACCACAACAGTGCTCCAGATATCTCATCATTATTTGTACTTGGCTGTATTGACAGTATTCAAGTCGAGGTTTTTACCAGTCCAACTTCCTCCTATGATGTGGGACTTGTGGAAGTTTTCAGACGGAGAACAATTAATTCCTCTAAAAAACATTCAATCCAAGTGTGTGTTATTGCATATTCATGGCAAACAATTCGCGATCTCCCTATCCCATCAGTGAATGTGCATCCATTGAAGTATAAACCAGTGTTTCTTAATTTAATTGAAAAATAATAATTTACGACAACAATCATGTCAGACTGAAATTAGTTTCGTGCGCCGCCACGTTGTTACCTGTTGCAACGTCCCTTTGGCTATTTTTACTAAGATGGCCGCATTCTGGACCTGAAGATACCGCGTCTCAATAGTTTTTGTGAATAATGATGTCAGTGTAGATTATAAACTATACCAAAACAAATAAATAAAAAACGTAATTTCAAGGATACTATTCGATATTTAAAACGGTTAATTGACATCGTCACGCATCTCAACGACCGAGTGAGCAAGTTCAGTGCGACAAGTGTGCACGTGGATATGTAAAACCGGCACATTCTCGCTTGGTGTGACGCCCCCACTCTCTGTGTATATTTTTATTGATGAGCTTTAATTTAAGTTTGACTTAAACTTGCGATTTTTAATCAATTTTGAAAAAAAACATCATTGACATTTATTGAATTTCAGCGGCATAGTACAACTAGTTTCAAAAATAACCTAAAAATCTGCATGATGGCTGATGGCGTGAAACGCACCCAGATAAGAAAAATTAATAATTTATTTTCTGCTCACCGTAGTTAATTATGAGATTCCAAATTTTGACGTACATTTTTAGGAGTTTCACGACAATCCCGAGCTGAAATATGACATTGTGCGGTTTTTGCATGAATTTGATAGTGACGAGAAAGCAGTGGTGGATATTGCAGCAAGACCGTGGATCAAAAAGTCGTATGATAATTGTTACATAGTTAGATATTTTCTCAACAATTGTTTCAGTAAAAGAGAAAAATTCTTAAAGTACTTGGTAGAACCAAAGGACAATTGGAAAGAATATCCAGCGGATTTACTAGGCATCGCTTGTAAATAGAGAAGTGTGCGACCATTTCATCTCAATTTTTAGGCAACGTTAAAAGTTCTTCCCTAAAAACAATTTGTTCAGTTCTGAGAATAAGCTCCTGAGTTCTTTCCCAGAAATAACTAAGTGCTGGCATATTATTGGAGAATATGGATCAAACCAAGAACGTTTTTAATATGTATAGATGATTTAGGCTGTATTTTTCAGAAATTGAGGTTTCAAAAGTTTTGAAGGGATTTTTATTGTCAGCTCTAATGCTATGAGATTTTGTTTCAAACTGAGATTGTCAAGTAGAGAATATGAAATTATATCTGTCAAACTTCTAGTCGAATATTTTCTACGTTCATAGTTTATTTACAGCAAGCTAAACGACGCTTGAACAAGTCACTAAGGACCCAGAATGTTGAGTCGACAGACACAGAAATGAGGAATCGCCGCAAATTAACATCTCATGAGCAATGTGAACCACAACGCGTTCTATCACTGAATGCATTCAGATATACATCAGGTTGAGACACGATTAAAAATTTAGATAAACCATCTGGAAAATCTCAGATCGATGACAGTACCAGTGACAGTGACGTTGAACATTCTGGGCCTTTCAAGAATAAAAATTCAAAAAAACACAAGAAAGTATCTGCAATAATCGAGTTCTCAAGCACTGATGATTCAGGAAGCCCCCCACCCAGAAAGATTTCTTCGCCGGAAGCAGAGACACCCAAGACCTTGACGAGATATAACACTGATGACAAAGAAAACGCTAGTAAGGGAACGTGTGTTAATTTTTTTTTTATTATTGTTCATCATTCGCGCATTTTCAGCATAATTCATTAGTATACTACATTTCCATTTCATGAATTCGCAGAAAAACTGAAGGAGAATTCACACCCTGTGAGGCAAACCTCAGCTGTGGCCGCCAATATGAGAGCTTTAAAAGAAGTGGACAACGATGGAAGCGAATCCTATAATGAGTAAAATTTTTAAAATATATGCGGAAAGTTCACAATGAACATATTAATTTCCAGGTCGACTTCTTCAAGATATGCAAAAGATAATAAGTGATGAAATTATCACGGCTAAGACCAGTATACTGCATGACATTTCTCACAAGATGGAAGAGGCAAAAATTACCATACTACAGACTAATATTCCCAAAATACCCAATGCTATTAACGATCAAGTAACAACAAAATTCAGTGCTAAATTGCCGGTTCAATCACTTGAAGATTTTCTGGCAATGGAGAAAACATTAAAAAATTAGGAAACGCAAAATGCATTGGTAAGTAATTTTCATTTTACCACAATAATCCTGAAATTGATGACTTCAATCTTTTTTTTACAGCTGATGCTACACTCCAATATCATTTACAACATTGCTTTATGAAAGAATTGTGTTGTAAAACTCATGGAAAGCACGATAGGGAAAGCAGTGGCTTTGGAGTATTCTAGGTCTGGAAGAGAAATCCATGGCGAAGCTAACCGTAGCTTTAAAGCCACCAAGACGTGCGAAATTTTGAAAGCTGCTATTATCCGAAAATTTCAAGGCACTGTTGAGGAGAAGTCTATCCAATCGACGATTAGCACATGGTTGTCTGGAGCACTAGATCGAAGTGGAGGACGTAAAGAGCGTGAGGAAAAGAACAAAATGAAGCTGAAGCTTGTGGAGAGACTAGATGATCTTCCACCTGAGCAAATAGAGTAAAGTGTGGTTATTTTTTTTTATGGTGTTTAAGAATGAAACTTTGTTTCTTATTCCTTCCATAGGTTTAGATTTATTCATTATAATAGGAAAAATGTCCTCATTTATTTCAAATATTTTTGACAGAAATAACCGAATGTTTTTTTTCATATATTTTTAATAATTTTAAGATATATTATTGATATGGAGGACGAATGCTCATTCAACGTTCGGAAGTTTATTTTTGTTTTTTTCGGTTTTCTTATGTTCGAATTCTGGGGATGGTTTTTCCCTTTTTATTTAACTTGATTTCTTCGCCTGCCATTTTGATTGATTATCAACTATTACTCAATCATAATACGCGAAATCAAATGTCCTTAATGAAGAGTCGTAATTCTCCCTTAGATCTTCTGTCGATAAGATCGATTTCCGGTCCGCCGGTAACACAAACTTCTCCCGCTCTCAACTGAATCACCTCCGTGTACTTAGCAGAAAGGGTACAATAATTAAGAAAACTCGCTTATGTATTCCATTGTACATCGTTAGTATATGATTGTACTAGATTTTTTTTGTTTGTACATTCACTCATTAATTGTAAATAATTATTCCATTTTTGCCATGATGCTGGCCGGAATAAAATGAAAAATTGTTCAATGGGTTAAATAAATAGTCAATTCGGTCGAAAATTATTTGTACATCATGGATTACATATTTTCTTTGTTTCATTAACATTCCTTGTTAATTGTTTAAATCACAAATTAATAATCCTCATTCGCCCACCACCCCACAGGATAGTTCCTGTTGTTATATATATACTCAATTTTGTTATTTTCTACCGCAATAACAAACATAGAATTGAACACCAAGACATCTGATAAACCATCAATTATTTCAATTAATTATGTTTCAAACATGATAATAAATATCTTCACATTGAGGACATTGGAAATAATGAGGTCATAATAGTCAATAGTCAGTAACATTGCAATGTTATAAATAAAATTGAATTGAAAATTATACAATGTTATTCACTATTCCTCATCATAACTTCCTTTAAACTGTGAAAAACCTCCGTCCAAATTTCCAATGTCCTCAATATGATGAGATTTATTATCATATTTGAAACATGTTTAATTGAGTCAATTGATGATTAGCCAGGTTTCTTGTTGTTCAATATTATGTTTTTTAGTATGTATAATATATAAGCGCAAAAAACGCAGTAACCATAGCAGTGTTGCGTCGGGTGGAGGGCGAATGAGAATTATTAATTTGTTGTTTAATCAATTGATCAGAAATGTACAAACGAAGAAAATATGTAATTCAGGATGTACAAACAATTTCCTATCGAATTGCCTATTTATTTGAGCCATTGAGAAATTTTTCATTTTATTCCAGCCAGCATCATGGTAAAAACGAAATAATTATTTATAATTAATAAATGAATGTACAACCAAAAAAAATGTAGTACAATCATGTACTAGGGATGTACAATCGAATACATAAGATGGTTTCTCTAATCATTGCGTCCTTTCGGCTAAGTATACAGGGGTAAATGAATCGGTGAACGGGTGACTTCTCGCTCTCTTTTCTAAAATTTTCTATGAAATTTAAGTCCCTCCCCAAAAGAATAATTTCACCAGGCGCCGTTCCTCCCCGCGTGGCTCTACTTCTATTTCACAAGCTCGTTGTCCGAGAAATTATTGAATATTGTCACGATTTTTCTTGTTATAATTTCCTTACGTAACCATCGGCAGATGTCTTCGAATGAGATATAGGAAAATTGAGGTGACGATCAGCTGTCACTTCAGCCATCAAGGGGTCGAAGGGCGGAGGGGCAGTATGCTGAACGTAGAATATTCCGTGCGCAGCCCATGGGGCTAATACACAACATTTTCTTCTGTGAAAAATTTTTGATTTCTTCTTAAAATTTTTTCAATCATAATTTCTTTACCTCATAATTGACATGTGGTAATGTCTCCGAATTACATAGTGAAAAATTCGAAGTTGCGATAAGCTGTCAATTAACGAGGGGGAGGAGG